>NC_088232.1:15025572-15300572 GCF_036934945.1 Oncorhynchus masou masou
ATCCAGGTGTTAGAATGGCCAAGTCAAAGTCCAGACCTGAATCCAATCGAGAATCTGTGGAAAGAACTGAAAACTGCTGTTCACAAATGCTCTCCATCCAACCTCACTGAGCTCGAGCTGTTTTGCAAGGAGCAATGGGAAAAAAATTCAGTCTCTCGATGTGCAAAACTGATAGAGACATACCCCGAGCGACTTACAGCTGTAATCGCAGCAAAAGGTGGGCTACAAAGTATTAACTTAAGGGGGCTGAATAATTTTGCACGCCCAATTTTTTTCAGTTTTTGATTTGTTAAAAAAGTTTGAAATATCCAATAAATGTCGTTCCACTTCATGATTGTGTCCCACTTGTTGTTGATTCTTCACAAAAAAATACAGTTTTATATCTTTATGTTTGAAGCCTGAAATGTGGCAAAAGGTCGCAAAGTTCAAGGGGGGCGAATACTTTCGCAAGGCACTGTATATAGAAAAGTGCTAAATAAATAGAGAGCCAAGCGGGACACACAGAGGGATCTGAACCCTCAGGACATAAATACCATTACCAGCCGGCCACAGGTCTCCCATTCTCCTATCAGCACAACAATACTTGGATACGCTGGGATGTGTTCATCCAAATTGATTTCACATGCTGATCTGTAGATAAGACTCCATGTTGTTGTCATCTTTATCAGTTATCCCCAAACCCATGTCAGGGCTAGAGAGAGAGAAAGAAAGAGAGAGAGAGAGAGAGATGCATGGAAAAGCAAATCCAATGGTGAGAGAGGGAACGGGGATGGAAAAATATAGATAAAGAGACAGACAGACAGATAGAGGGAGAAAAGAGCAGGGGGGGTCAGTGGGCCTGTCACATTCTTCATCTGTGGGATCTGTGTCCTTTCAAACCAGGACCTCCGTCAGGAGAAGAGATCGGCAGAGGACAAACACTACATATGAAGGAGAGAGGAGGTGAAAGGGGTAGGAAGAGAGAAGGGAAGAAGGTGAATGAAAAACAGGACCAATGTGTCTTACTTGCACTTGGAACACAAATCCTCCGATCTTTGGTCACATCCAACCCACAGACTCTTGAGCCCAAACCAGGGCTTCACATACCGAGTCAGGTCATACTAGCGAGACAATTCCTACTGGGTCATGGGTTTGTGGCTAGAAACATGTGGTTTTATTTGAAGAGCTAAAAGAAAATAGGATACAATTTTAGGTGGGTCACCGCCCAGAGAAGTTTATAGGAAGCCCTGTTTTCCTGTGGTTTATATCATATTTTACAACAGCTAATGAATCTAACACTATTAAAATTGGAAAGTTTTTGATCAGTGTTATGCCGTGATAGTTGCTGATTGGAAATACAGTCTACACAGGACCTTCTAATCAGTTTTGGCTTTCCATGGTGACGTCAACATGTGGTAAATTTGTTAATTGAGATAATTTCTAAAGCAAGAGACTGTCAAACCTCTGCCAATACCAGATCATTTTCAGTTTTACCCTCTCTACATAAGGGACGCGTGTGGCATTTCCCGTATGGTTGATGAGGATCTACATATTGTAAATGTACGGTCCCTTACTAGAAGTCCGTGGGTGTTATTAAAATAGGCCGATGGCATCAGTTCATTCCCCATGTCCTGGTATTCCGGGAAGTCATCAAATAAAGTCTCTCGGACATCTGGTTTCCGCATTATAAAATGTTACATTTTGGGATATTTTTTTGCTGTACCAGAAAATTCCACCAGATGGCGACTGGCTCCTTATTGCAAATGGACAAAACATCACCAACTGGACATGGCCATTTCTCGTAAACAGAAAAGACTTCGAAGATGAAACTTGGTGAGCACAGGTTTGACCAAATGTACTTTTAGCCCAGAAACAAGATGAGGCCTCAACGCTCTTTGAGTTAATGCCCATTTCCTGGGATTAAAGGTCAAAAATGGTAATACAGCTCTAATTTGACTGCTTCATGTCAAAGTACATAAACCTAAGGTGTAAGGAAAAATAGAACCAGCCATTTATTTATCGTAATTTACGAGAAATCGTACAACATCCATTTGATGATGGTTAAACAAACGTTTTTTTTATAGATCCAGTTGCAGCGTGTTAAGGCAAATCCGTTAAGGCGGGTTTCGGAGCTCTATGTGATTTATGTGATTTTCTGTTCTCTCACACACTATTAATGTGGAGTGACACAGTGTGGGGCTAACAGAAACACAGAGCCTGCAATAGTTACCTACGTTTGAGCCATCAAAGAACCGTCAGACCTAGAGCTCTGAAACTTTATAAACCTGTTCTAGAGCTTAAGTCAGTAATGGATGGTGAGGTATGTGGCTCTAGAAGGTTCTCAGGCTGAGAAACAGCCTTGTCCACTTGCTATAACTTCAAATCATTTTTAATGTCTCAAAAATGACAACATTTAGAAAAGTCCCAGAATCACAAGCCTAGGTGTAATTGAAACCGCCTTGGCCCATAGAGTCTGACCCTACATGTTTCTGGCAGATAGCTTGTCCAGGGAACCCATAGCAACCCCCGAAATAAGTGAATTTTCATCACTAATTAAGGTCGCTGCTCGGACTCTGAATGACCTATTGCCCTGAAACTAGGGATTCTGGGTCGCCTCAGCTAGGCCTACACATAATATCAGAATATCATCTCAAATGTAACTGTTTTTTTTTTCAAATTTTTAAAATGGTTTTAACAGAAGGCGCTATGAATTGTGGGCTGGCTCTGAAATATGTAATAGTTGGCTTTTAAAAGAGTTGGACAAAGTGCGTTTGGTGTCACTATGTATAAGTTTGGTGTCAGTATGATATCTTATTGACTGATGGCTGACTTGATGGCAGTATAATATTGGCATTGTACATTTTATATTGCTAATGGACAGTGTACATTTACAATGTATTTAATGGTGGATTTATCATCACCAAATGGACAGGCTGAAATCAACACAAACGAGCGATGGAGAGGAACCACCATCACTGCTCGGCCATCCTGAGTTCAACAAGCCAGTCAATTGGGCATTTCAGCAGTAGTCTGAAATTCCCAATTGGGGTTGGTAAGTCCCCATTGTAAGACATTGCAAATGGACAGTTAACATTTGTCCATTTCCAATGTATTTAATGAGGGATTTGCCATCCCCAAATGGAGAGGCTAAACTCAACACTAACGGTGTTGGACAGTGTTCATCACACATATGCTATATCGTCACTGTGAACATGCTCTTCTGCAAGTTGACAGTGTCCATTGCCAATGTAAACTCAACAAAAAAAGAAACATCCTCTCACTGTCAACTGAGTTTATTTTCAACAAACTTCACGTGTATATATTTGAAGGAACATAACAAGATTCAACAACTGAGACATAAACTGAACAAGTTCCACAGACATGTGACTAACAGAAATTGAATAATGTGTCCCTGAACAAAGGGGGGTCAAAATCAAAAGTAAGACTCCGTATCTGGTGTGGCCACCAGCTGCATTAAGTACTGCAGTGCATCTCCTCCTCATGGACTGCACAAGATTAGTTAGTTATTGCTGTGAGATATTACCCCACTCTTCCACCAAGGCACCTGCAAATTCCCAGACATTTCTGGGAAGAATGGCCCTAGCCCTCACCCTCCGATCCAACAGGTCACAGACGTGCTCAATGGGATTGAGATCTGGTCTCTTTCCTTGCCATGGCAGAACACTGACATTCCTGTCCTGCAGAAAATCAAGCACAGAATCAGCAATATGGCTGGTGGCATTGTCATGCTGGAGGTTCATGTCAGGATGAACTAGCAGGAAGGGTAGCACATGAGGGAGGAGGATGTCTTCCCGGTAACGCACAACATTGAGATTGCCTGTAATGACAAGAAGCTCAGTCCGGTGATGCTGTGACACACCGCCACAGACCATGACGGACCCTCCACCTCCAAATCAATCCCGCTCCAGAGTACATGCCTCGGTGTATGGTCATTCCTTCGATGATAAAAGCAAGTCCGACCATTACTCCTGGTGAGACAAAACTGCGACTCATCAGTGAAGAGCACTTTTTGCCATTCCTGTCTGGTCCAGCGCTGGTGGGTTTGTGCCCATAGGTGACATTGTTGCCGTTGATGTCTGGTGAGGACCTGCCTTACAACAGGCCTACAAGCCCTCAGTCCAGCCTCTCTCAGCCTATTGCGGACAGTCTGAGCACTGATAGAGGGATTGTGCGTTCCTGGTGTAACTCGGGCAGATGTTGTTGCCATCCTGCGCCTGTCCCGCAGGTGTAATTTTCGGATGTACCGATCCTGTGTAGGTGTTACATGTGTTCTGCCACAATCAGTTGTCCGTCCTGTCTCCCTGTAGCGCTGTCTTAGGCGTCTCACCGTACGGACATTGCATTTTATTGCCCTGGACACATCTGCAGTCCTCATGCCTCCTTGCAGCATGCCTAATGCACATTCACGCAAATGAGCAGGAACCCTGGGCATCTTTGTTTTCTTTTGGTGTTTTTCAGAAGTCAGTAGAAAGGCCTCTTTAGTGTCCCAAGTTTTCACAACTGTAACCTTAATTGCCTACCGTCTGTAAGCTGTTAGTGTCTTAATGACCATTCCACAGGGGCAGGTTCAATAATTGTTTATGGGTCATTGAACAAGCATGGCCAGTGTTTAAACCCTTTACAACGAAGATCTGTGAAGTCATTTGGATTTATACAAATTATCTTTGAAATACAGGGTACTGAAATAAGGACGTTACTTTTTTTGCTGAGTTTCTATCCATAAGGACTTCCTATTGCGAAATGGACATGCTGAATGATCATCAATGAGAAATTCCTGCTTCCTATGACCAAACATGACAAATATACCTTCTAGGTTGATTCAGGGCTTAACATATATCATTTGGTCAGTATATATGCCATTTGGACATAGTTCACTGACTTTTGGGTTCAGAAGCCAACTTCCTATGATCATATATTGCAAGTTGACACAACATTCTGATTTGGTAATCAGTACTTACATATGCCATTTGGACATTTCTTATGCCATTTGGACATATTTCAATGGCGTTTGGATTCAGATGCCGTAAGTCGGAAGTTTACATACACCTTAGCCAATTACATTTAAACTCAGTTTTTCACAATTCTTGATATTTAATCCTGGTAAAAATCCCCTGTTTTAGGTCAGTTAGGATCAAAACTTTATAGTAAGAATGTGAAATGTCAGAATAATAGTAGGGGGAAATGATTTATTTTAGCTTTTAATTATTTCATCACATTCCCAGGGGGTCAGAAGTTTACATACACTCAATTAGTATTCAATTAGTATTGACCTAAGTTGTTTAACGTAGGTCAAACATTTCAGGAAGCTTTCCTCAAGCATCTCACAATAAGTTGGGTGAATTTTGGCCCATTCCTCCTGACAGAGCTGGTGTAACTGAGTCAGGTTGGTAGGCCTCCTTGCTTGCACACGCTTTTTCAGTTCTGCTAACATTTTTTTTATAGGATTGAGGTCAGGGCTTTGTGATGGCCACTCCAATACTTTGACTTTGTTGTCCTTAAGCCATTTTGTCACAACTTTGGAAGTATGCTTGGGGTCATTGTCCATTTGGAACACCCATTTACTACCAAGCTTTAACTTCCTGGCTGATGTCTTGAGATGTTGCTTCAATATATCCACATAATTTTCTTTCCTCATGATGCCATCTATTTTGTGAAATATGGTTTTGAGGAACTACCGGCCATTTGAGTGGTATTTGTGATTGTGTACATGGTTCACCCAATGCCAATAAGTTGCCATTAATTTTTGTCCATTTCATCGGGGTTTTCCATTACCCACTGACACCACACCCAGGCAGTCCTAGCAAAATTCTTGCTTGAGAAATAGTTTTCTAAAAAGCAATTTTTGCCCATTTTATGGCTGCACGCACACACAAACACTCTCTCTGTAAATCTGTGTACAGGCCCATATTGCATGTAAACTGAGCCTTGAGGAATACACAATGATTTAAACACACAGTCAATACAGTAACTGTTACCACAAACAGAGCCAAGCCCTACACACTGCAGATCTTTCACAATGTAAAAGAGGACATACCAACCTTCATTATCTGTCCTTTATCAAAATGCCTATAGAATGTGCTGTGTATAAGTCTGTGCAGATTCCCTATTCAGCCACACCCAAAATGTAAGTGGGACTTTGGGGAAAATATAGAGGCTGTATTTTAATCTAATTCATCAATTACTGTTTAGAGTGCTAAAGTTTCCCTGAGTGTATTTAAAGCATAGATAAAGAAGGTACGTCTCCTCGACTACCAATTCATCTAAAGCCTCCATTAATTTAATCCTCAAGTGGTTCACACACAGATCACTGTGTGTGTGTATGTGTGTGTGAGTGTGCATGTGCGTGTGTATTGCAATGACACTACCACATCGAGGCCCTGTACCCTGGGTAACCTAACCACAACACTAATACCCACTGAAAAGTACCATTGACCCAGACAACTGCACATTACTAACCTAGAAACGAGAGCCCTTCTCTGGAGCAAGGGCGCTTAACACAAGGCCCTGTCTCCTAGACCCAGACTGAAAGCTTTGCTGCATTGTGAGGGGTCCCCTAGGCTGCCTCACAGTCACAACAAACAGACAGAAAAGGGGGAGACAGGAGGCAGAGGGAAAATAGGGGGAGAGGCAGGGGCAATGCGGGTGGAGAATGGCCAGGACATGCTGTGTGTCACCAATAGAACCAGACAGAGTGGAAAGAGGAGTCTTCTTCTCAGACAACTGAGAATAGAGCGATAAAGAGGAGAGGGTTACTCTAAGTACACAATAATGAATTAACTGAGCAAAAAGAGAGGTATTGAATGTCATAAATTGATACAGCTGTGAAGAAAGAGAGAAGGCGTGTTAAAAAGCCTTAGAATCCCAGGAAAAGGGGAATGGGTCACGAGTATCACATTACTCATAATCTGATTGTGTACTGTGAACACAAAAGTATTATTATTCTTTTAACTTGTTTAACTAACCTTTATTTAACTAGGCAAGTCAGTTAAGAAAAAATATTTATTTACAATGACGGCCTACCAAAAGGCCTCCTGCGGAGACGGGGGCTGGGATTAAAAATTTAAAATAAAAATATACATTTTGAACAAGACACATATCACGACAAGAGAGACAACACTACATAAAGCGAGACCTAAGACAACAACATAGCAAGGCAGCAACAAATGACAACACAGCATGGTAGCAACACAACATGACAACAACATGGTAGCAACACAACATGGTAGCAGTATAAAACATGGTACAAACATTACTTGGGCACAGACAACAGCACAAAGGGAAAGAAGGTAGCGAAAACAATACATCACGCAAAGCAGCCACAACTGTCAGTAAGAGTGTCCATGATTGAGTCTTTGAATGAAGAGATTGAGATAAAACTGTCCAGTTTGAGAGTTTGTTGCAGCTCGTTCCAGTCACGAGCTGCAGTGAACTGAAAAGAGGAGCGACCCAGAGATGTGTGCATTTTTTTGGGACCTTTAACAGAATGTGACTGGCAGAATGGGTGTTGTATGTGGAGGATGAGGGCTGCAGTAGATATCTCAGATGGGGGGAGTGAGGCCTAAGAGGATTTTATAAATAATCATCAACCAGTGGGTCTTGCGACAGGTATATAGAAATTACCAGTTTACAGAGGATGCAGTGATGTGTTCTATAAGGAGCATTGGTGGCAAATCTGATGGCCGAATGGTAAAGAACAGCTATCCGCTTGAGAGCATCCTTACTTGCCGATCTATAAATTATGTCTCCGTAATCTAACATGGATAGGATGGGGAATCAGGGTTAGTTTGGCAGCTGGGGTGAAAGAGGAGCGATTACGAAAGAGGAAACCAAGTCTAGATTTAACTTTAGCCTGCAGCTGTGATATGTGCTAAGAGAAGGACAGTGTACTGTCTAGCCATACTCCCAAGTACTTGTATTAGGTGACTACCTCAAGCTCTAAACCCTCAAAGGTAGTAATCACACCTGTGGGGAGAGGGGCATTCTTCTTACCAAACCACATTACCTTTGTTTTGGGGGTGTTCAGAACAAGGTTAATGGTAGAAAAGGCTTGTTGGACACTAAGAAAGCTTTGTGTAGAGCATTTAACACAAAATCTGGGGAGTGGCCAGCTGAGTATAAGACTGTATCATCTGCATATAAATGGATGACTGAGCTTCCTACTGCCTAAGCTATGCTGTTGATGTAAATTGAGAAGAGTGTGGGGCCTAGAATAGAGCCTTGGGGTACTCCCTTGGTGACAGGCAGTGGCTGAGACAGCAGATTTTCTGACTTTATACACTGTACTCTTTGAGAGTGGTAGTTAGCAAACCAGGCCAAAGACACCTCAGAGACACCAATACTCCTTAGCCGTTCCACAAGAATGGAATGGTCTGCCGTATCAAAAGCTTTGGCCAAGTCAATAAAAATAGCAGCACAACATTGCTTAGAATGAAGGGCAATGGTGACATCATTGAGGACCTTTAAGGTTGCAGTGACACATCCATAACCTGAGCGGAAACCAGATATACCAGTGAGAATACTATAGGCATCAAGAAAGCCAGTCAGTTGATTATTGACATGTTTTTCCAACACTTTTGATAAACAGGGCAAAATAGAAATAGGCCTATTACAGTTGGGATCAGCTTGATCTCCCCCTTTAAATAAAGGACAAACCATGGCTGCCTTCCAGGCAATGGGAACCTCCCCAGAAAGGAGAGACAGGTTAAAAATGTTGGAGATAGGCTTGGCGATGATAAGGTCGGCAAACATAAAGAAGAAAGGGTCTAAACCATCTGACCCAGATAGTATCTTGGGGTCAAGTTTCAGGAGCTCCTGAATTACCTTGGACTCTGTTACTGCCTGCACGGAGAAACTTTGTAGCGGGGCAAGGGAAAAAGAGGGAGAAGCATCAGGGATAGTCGATTTAATCAATAATTGATTGTTTAAACAAACATAGATAGAAACCAATCGAGACAGGTCTCATCATCTTATCATCCAGTGGAACTCACAACAGATAGAAGGAGACTGACTGACTGGGGTGTGAATGGAAGGCTTTGACAGAGGAGCTTCAACATGAGGCTCAATGATTGACCAAAATCTGTGTGTGTGTGTGTGTGTGTGTGTGTGTGTGTGTGTGTGTGTGTGTGTGAATGAGTCCCTGGGTGCATGCGTGCGTACTGTAAGTGTGTAGTTTTATATCCCCGTCACCAACACACTGTCGATGAAGTCAAGGATCTGACTGAACAAAACAGCAGTGTCCCACGAATACCTATCACTACTGCTGGCACCACTTTAGAGTAGAACTGCAGCCAGCGTCTAGACTGGCACCAAGATCACAGCCACTGACACATTCAAGAGAGACTGACAGAGGGGGAGGGGAGAGAGAGAGAGAGAGAGATTGATAGACAGAGAAACTGAAATAGCGATTTTGGTTGCAATTTCTAAAAAAATCTGTCCCAATGCTGCGGGGATAAATAGCCCATGTAAGGAGTGTGTCAGAGTTCCCTGGGTGGTCGAAACAGCTTGTTCTCCACAGTGGAATGTGAAGACCTTGTCCTGCCTTATCCCCGTGTGAGATGAGAGGCAGCAGCATGTTTTATATTAGCATAATTGTGGATGTAGAATATGTTGTGCTCCTGAGCAAGGCAGTTAACCTACTGTTCCCCGGGTGCTGTAAATGTCGATTAAGGCAGCCCCCCGCACCACTCTTATTCAGAGAGTTTGGGTTAAATGCAGAAGACACATTTCAGTTGAATACATTCAGTTTGCCAACTGACTAGGTATCCCCCATTCCCAAAACCTAACACTGATGGACTGTAATAAACATTGGTCTAAAGGTAGCTCCCACCCCTGCCATCAGGGCCTGAATACACACTAAGAGGTGATACATTACACACTAAACTAACACAATGCCACACAAACAATCTTGACAACTATACACACTGACAAAGATAGGGATCTCCCTCGCACAGACTCATACAAACACACACACACACACACACACACAGGGAAAATAAACTGTCCACCAACCACATCTGAATGAGCCTGACCAGAATTCCAGAATTACATAGGGTATGACACATTCCAAAGAAAACTTGGAGAACCCGAGAGGAAATTAAAGTGGAACTGATAGCTTTTTAACTACTTTGCAGATATGAAACAGACACTTATAATATCAGTCAAAAATATAAAATTCCCAGTTTATGCTTCAAAACAAACTTCATAAGAGGTTTTAAAAAGAGGTTATATTTCACTCAAAATTCCATGACGTACAATAAGGCATTGTTGGCAGAATAGATATCACTTGAGAGGCAGTTCCATGCATGATTAATATAATTCACCAACACATGTCTTGGTAGTCCAAACAGTATTGCTATCAGGTTGTAAATCACAGCTGGCTTGGGACATTGTTTGCTGCCTCCACCTATTCGGGAAGCACTGTTTCAGTTTCAATATTTTGAACAGAAACGGACGAATGTAACTAAGGCTGGGAATGTCAATATAATCAAACGAGCAAGGGCAATGATCACAAGTCAGTCATTACATGGTTAATAGGCTAGCGCACAAGTTTCAAACACAAGACCCGCGGGCTGAATAGGACACACAAGCAAGTCTAAATGACCCAACAGTAGAACTTTATGAAATGACAGAGTGATGTACTCAGCGAATTCACCTTCAATTACGCTGCTTTCGTGTGTCCCGTTTACAGTGTTTGTGTACAGACACATGCCACAGTCTTAGCTAGCCTACTAAAATGCTGCTGTCTGGCTTCGGTTTTTAAAGCTTGACAATGAATAACCAAAAAACAAAACACCATGCAAAAGAGAAACGTGTAGGCCTATTACAGCTATAGCCTAGGTAGGCTATTCAACTACATTACATTTTGAGTGCACCATACAACAAGACAGCATTCAACTGCACCGGTGATCGATGCAGTGCAAAAAAACAAAGAAAACTGTCAGGACCCGGTTACGAACCTGGGTCTCCGGAGTCACTTAACCAACTGAGCCACGAATAGTCAGCAGAACCCAGAAGATGAGGCAGACACAGCAGTACTTAAGACGGTGTATTTAATAAAGTAAAAAAGGAGAAGTCCTTCAATACAAAATGGCAAATCCAAAAGGTGGTAGGTATAGCACAAAAAAGCCTCAAGAGATACTCAAAAACAAAAACAGAATTCCACAAGAGCATCCACCGGAAACGACAAGAATACACAGAACACTAGGGCTGGGTGCTAACATACAAACACAGAGCA
Organism: Oncorhynchus masou masou; assembly: GCF_036934945.1. NCBI lineage: Eukaryota > Metazoa > Chordata > Actinopteri > Salmoniformes > Salmonidae > Oncorhynchus > Oncorhynchus masou. Next base: position 15,036,806 of record NC_088232.1, read on the forward strand.
CAGAACTGAGGGAAACTAAGGGTTTAAATACAATCAGGGGAAACGAGGCACAGGTGCAAATTATAATGGGGAACAAGGGAAAAAACATAAGGTCAATAAGCACAATGGGGGCATCTAGTGACCAAAACCCGGAACAACCCTGGCCAAATCCTGACAGAAAACATGTTTAAAAGTTTAAATGTTACAACAACCTATAGCTACATTTTTTGTTATTTGGAGTTATTAAATTAGGGTCGCAGCATATTATGCACATCTGCAAGCATAGCAGAAAAAGCTGGACATATTATTGATCTATTTTGTTTTAATATGTTAAATGCTATATACAGCATCATAAGTGGACATTAAAAAGTGCCATATTTTTTCTAATAAAACAATGGACAGTTAGGGTCACAGTTACTGTTTTTTGTCAAATCAAATAGGCTATGTCTGGCCTGCGATTTCGTTGTGTTTTTTAAAATATTGGCCCATGCGCTGATTGAGTTTAACATCCCTGAGCTAGCTTATCTTTTTGTGACCCACAAACTGGATTCGGTCCTATGTAGCAAAATTTGAAATGGTGTTTTTTACATAAATGTAAAGAATCCGAGCTAGAAATTGGTATATCATACAATGTAGCTGAAGAACAATGAGAAAGTAATTATGCTTTGAATTTATAACCCCACTCTTAAGCCTTAGTCCCACCCATCTCTTTAAGGATTCACAGTGTAGTAAACAACCAAAGAATTCAAGACTAAAAGTGGTGAAAGTACGGCAAAAATACACTTGATTGTAGCAAAAATACACTTGATCTAGTCCTTGGTTTATATCGTAATCTAACTTTGGTGCAGGTCATGTTGTTCTTCACTTTACCGTCTCTGGTAAACACACTGTATCAAATCAAATCTAAGTTTATTTGTCAAATGCACAGGATACAGAAAGTGCAAATGTTACAGTGAAATGGTTACTTGCATAGTGGAGTCTTTTGTTTAGACATGTTGTTAGCTATCAAAAACATTAACCATAATCCCAACTCTACTGCCACGTTCAAAACAACTGGGCCTCTTTCTAGAGCTCCGACACAGATCATACACATAACATTAGCTAGCTAGCCGGTCAGCTAACTTTAGCTAGCTAGCTAGCTAACAGTACGCATTAGCTAGCAATGAAAATTAATTTGACAAAATTAGAAATGTATAATATCTGAAAACGTAGCTGTATACATGGATGAGGGCTTCTCCCTCTATCATGGATGCCATGGTTTCCCTTAGTTTGAAGATCCAGAGACATACGTTTTATACAACAGCCTTCTTTCTGTGTTCTCTTTTTGGATTCTCTCCCCATTTGGCGCATTTGGCGATCACCTCTCTGCTGCTCTCTGCTTCCACTGGGCATTCCATTTCAAAAGTCTGTCAACTTCTTCTGTGACAATGACACTGTTTTTCCCCCACCATTTTCAACAAAAAACTCTAAAATGTCTGGTTCAATTGAAATGTTTTTACTTAAATCAGAGATTTCCTCATTGTCTGATTCATTTTCAGAGTCAGAGAGAGTCAGCATCACAATGTTTTCCCACTGAGCTTTGTCAATAGTGCTATTAACTTCAGGGCAGCAATGTTAAGAGCAGTATTAAAACTTTTTCAGTTCTTCATGATATCTTAAAAAAAAGCTGCGGTAGACAGAATTATCCTCACATAACTTAACAAATCATGTAATAGACAGAAGTTTGCTACATGGCAGACCAACCCGAATTAATCTCTCGTCATGTCCAGTTCATCCATTATCTCAGCTAATCACGGCTAGCGGGAAGGTTCCTGTATTTTTCAGTAGCTTAACAAACTAGACTCGTTATTTAACAATTTTACTTGTATTTACAGATGACATACAAGTTTGTTACTAAGGTTTACATGTTCCAGAAGGCATTTCTGCCCAAAGAAAACGTATTTTGATTAAAAATGAATAAAAATGTTACATGCCTCTCCTCTGAAGTAGCGACATGCAACATATGACTAGTTTCTTAATTAAAATGGGTCACATTGTGTAACTAGCTTTTTATTTAGCAACCTAGAAACACAAACCTAACATTAGTTAGCTAGCTGCTGGGAGGATGTCCTATCATTGGAGGAGTGGGTGAGTGACTGACTTTTTCCACAGTCATTTAGATTTTCATTGGCTACAGCTAGAAATGCTGCCGGTGTCATTTGGTTAGCTAGCTAGAAATGTGAATCACTTTGCTAGCTAGCTTCACTGAACTTGAACGACCGTTGTCCACAGATACACACACCAACCTGAAACGGCACCATTTTGCTTCTCTCCATAGCTCAGACACTTTCTGTCATGTCTTGTTATGTCTGTTCCTGTCCTTTCTCTTCACTCTGTCTCTCTCTGCTGGTCTTTTTAGGTTACCTTCTCTGTCTCTCATTCTTCAGCTGTTCTACATCTCCCCTAACTAGCTCATTCACTCTTTCCCACCTGTTATCTCTTCCCCCTCTGATTAGGTCTCTATTTCTCTCTCTGTTCCTGCTACTTTCAGTGTCTGATTCTTGTTTGTGTTTTTGATGCCAGAAGCAAGCTGTCGTCCCGTTTGCTTCCACCTTGTCCTATCCTGTCGGAGTCCGCCTGGCAGGTGCATCCTGCATTATACTAACGTTCTTTTTGTTCCATTGACTACGTTGGAAGAGGATTTATGCCATTCCTGTTTTTCATTAAAGAACTCTGTTTTCTGTTAAAACCGCTTTTGGGTCTTCACTCAAGTACATAACACTTTCAATATTTAAATAACAAATCATTAGATTTTTCCACTGTTTTAATGATGGTGGATTGATTAATTTCCACGCTTTTAGTATCCATTTTTTCAAGACGTGTGGTTAGGAGAAAATCGGCCAAGCCATCGGGTATATCACTACCACGTCATATACCATGTCTTGACATATGCAGACAGACAGATTAAACGTAAATTTACATTGTAATGCCTGAATGTAGCCAGGTGAATGACAAATCAGTTATTAACTCATATAAGAACACACAACCCAAACACAGACACCATTTTTATGTCTAGTGTGTCCCACTATAACTCTTGGCCTGAGATCAAATAACTGTCTAAACCGTTGAATTGGTAACATCTTGCCTTTTCACACCGATTCCCCTTGCCAGGTTTCAATATGGCTGGCAATATGTTGTTAAATCAGGGGTGACCAACTCTAGCCCTCATGAGCCAGAGTCCTGCTGGTGACCCTTTTTCCAGAGAATGTCATTGATCAACTAGAAACTCCACACATGTTGTCCGGGTATGAGGTAATCAGTCTCAGATTTGAAAGCAAAGATGAAAAACCCGCAGACACTGCAACCTTCAAGGTGTTGTGCACCCCAGCTCCAAAGAAGATAGGATTAGGTGAGGGTTAGCTGATCCTACATTTGTGTCAACAAAGAACTTCTACCTGCCCTCCCAGTACTGTGTCCAGGTGGACGTCATAATTTTAACAGGACACCTGTGTTTTGACCATTGTCCCTTGACCTCTGACCTCTGGTCACCTCCTCTGGTGACCCTTCATAAATCAGTGGACCAGTCAAGCCCTTGGGCCACTGTGTCTGGCCATTATTAACCATTAGAAACCTGTCAGCAGCATGGTGTAGGGGCTGGACTGGTGTCATCCATACCTGTGTCTCTTCAAAGGATTTTTAATCAGTTAATTATTTTCCTTCTTCAAAGTAAGTAATTTGCCTACATTTTTAAGTATGGTGATTCATATTTTGGAAAAACACTCATGGCACATCAGCTTGTGGGAAATGTAAAGTGTACATTTACAGTTCATAGTTTGTAAAGTGGACAGAAAATCATTCACCCTAGGAAAGTTCCAAGACTTACACCTTATTATCAGCAAGTGTTGCCTGCCCACACAGTTGAGATGAGAGCTGACATGAATGAGAGCTCAAATATTTGGCAGAGGAGAACATGAGAGTTCAGCAGAGGGCCCTGTGAGGATCATCTTTCATTATCCCTCAGCATAAAATCCCTGTTTCATCTGACTGCTGCATTCTTTGATAAATTTGATTATGGTTTGTGGCTTTCCTTTCAAATGTATATTTGATGCATGCATCACGAGTCGAACCCCATTGACCATTCAGTCATTCAGAAGACAAGAAAATGAAATAATGGCAATAGGAACAATAAAAAGAGTAACTCACCGACTACAGAAATCCTTTAAGTGGACCACAGAAAATATGAAATAATTAGGATGTTTAATAAGTGACAACAAACAACACTATATAAAGATAACTGTATTCCATTACTCAACAATATATATAAAATATATTTCGGTAATATTTTCGGTAATACCAATTACCCACGAAGACATTCTTTAAAAAAGTATACTCGGTCAAAACAGACTTCATATGGGAAAATAAAAATCTTAGAATAAAAAGGGACGTTTTCTATCTCCCAAAGTCTGTGGGTGATTTTAACCTACCAGACTTGGAATTGTATCAACTCGCTACCCAAGGCTTTTACTTATGACATATAGTTAAATGCACTAAAGAGATACAATAGGTACATAATGAAGATGTGCATGCTCATTCCCAGAATTTTCAAAGGATAAAGCAAAGAACATGAACAACTTCATAGTTAAGAACACTATAACAATATGGAAAAAAATGAAACATATTCTACAAGAACCAATATCACTCCCTAAAAACACAACCCTGTAGAACAATCCTTGGAAAGCTTTACATAATTCACAGATAAATTGGTCAACATGGAAAGCTAAAGGCATAGAAACCGTAAATTAATTGGTAAGAGGAAATTACAGAATTAAAAAGCAATTTTGAACTGACCAATGTAGACATTTTCAAATACACGCAACTGAAAAAGTTACATATTACGAAATTTCGATTTCAAATCTTTTGGACAGCAGAGCAACCTTGAGGGAATGTTATATGAGTCAGAAAAATGGATGTTCATATGATAGGTAAGATATACAAAACCTCGCAGAGAGCTGTCACGCCCTGACCGTAGATTGCTTTGTATGTTTTTATTTTTGTTTGGTCAGGGTGTGATTTGGGTGGGCATTCTGTGTTTGTATGTCTAGGTTTTTGTATTTCTATGTTTCGGCCGGGTATGGTTCTCAATCAGGGACAGCTGTCTATCATTGTCTCTGATTGGGAATCATACTTAGGTAGCCTGTTTTTTCACTTTCAGTTGTGGGTAGTTCTATTTCTGTTTCGGGTTTTCCTTTTGTTATTTTTGTGTTCAGTTCCTTATAATAAAGATGAACACGTATCCCGCTGCATTTTGGTCTGACGATTCCTCTTCTTCCGATGAAAGCCGTTACAAGAGCATATCTCTTTTTCTTACATGTAGGTATTACAGACTGGGTCAGGGAGAGGTTGAACATGTCAGTGAAGACACCTTGCCAGCTGGTCAGCGCATGGTCTGAGTACACGTCCTGGTAATCTGTCTGGCCCTGCGACCTTGTGAATGTTAACCTGTTTAAAGGTCTTACTCACATGGGCTACAGAGAGCGTGATCACACACTTGTACCGAACAGCTGGTGCTCTCACGCATGGTTCAGTGTTGCCGTCCTTGCGAGCATAGAAGGTATTTAGCTCGTCTGGTAGGCTCGAGTCACTGGACAGCTCGTGGCTGTGTTTCCCTTTGCAATCCATTATGTTTGCCATAAGTGAACTGATTGCCCCCCATCTATCTTCAGAGCTTGTGCTGCTAGGCAACCTAAACTAGAACATGCTTAACACCCCAGCCATCCTACAATCTAAGCTTGATGCGCTCAATCTCACACAAATTATCAATGAACCTACCAGGTACCACCCCAAAGCCGTAAAAACAGGCACCCTCATAGATATCATCCTAACCAACTTGCCCTCTAAATACACCTCTGCTGTTTTCAACCAAGACCTCAGCGATCACTGCCTCACTGCCTGCATCCGTAATGGGTCAAGCGGTCAAACGACCTCCACTCAACACTGTCAAACGCTCCCTGAAACACTTCAGCGAGCAGGACTTTCTAATCGACCTGGCCGGGGTATCCTGGAAGGATACTGACCTCATCCCGTCAGTAGATGCCTGGTTATTGTTTTTTAAATGCCTTCCCTCACCATCTTGAAGCTAGGCACTATTTTTATTTTTGGAAAAATAACGTTCCCAAAGTAAACAGCCTATTTCTCAGGACCAGATGCTAGAATACACATATAATTGACAGCTTAGGATGGGAAACACTCTAAAGTTTCCAAAACTGTAAAAATATTGTCTGTGAGTATAACAGAACTGATATTGTAGGCGAAAGCCTGAGAAAAATTCAATCAGGAAGTGACTCTTATTTTGAAAGCTCTGTGTCCCTATGCATCCCTATTGACCATTGAAAGGGATATCAACCAGATTCCTTTTTCTATGGCTTCCCTAAGGTGTCTACAGCCTTTAGACGTAGTTTCAGGCCTTTATTTTGAAGAATGAGCGTGAACGACCACATTGCGTAAGTGGATAGGTGGGGGCTCTCAGAGTGATTATTGCAAAGCAGAGAGAGGCAGCCATTGTTCCTCCCGGTCCTAGTGAAAAGCCAACTGTCCCGGTTGATATATTATCAAATAGATATTTGAAAAACACCTTGAGGATTGATTATAAAAAATGTTTGCCATGTTTCTGTCGACATTATGGATATAATTTGGATATAATTTGGAATTTTTGTCTGCGTTGTCGTGACTGCTATTTCCGGTGGATTCCTGGGCATAACGCACCAAACTAACGGAGGTATTTGGATATAAAAAATATCTTTATGGAACAAAAGGAACATTTGCTGTCTAACTGGGAGTCTCGTGAGTGAAAACATCTGAAGATTTTCGTGACCAAGCTTCCTGATGCTAAGTGGAAATAATGCTATGCTAGGCTATCGATAAACTTACACAAACGCTTGTATTGCTTTCTCTGTAAATAATTTCAAAATCTGAGATGACAGGGTGATTAACAAAAGGCTAAGCTGTGTTTCAAAATATTTCACTTGTGATTTCATGAATATTAATATTTTCTAGTAATATTTTTGGACTGTTGCACTATGCTATTCAGCGGTTGCTTATGACAATTCTCCTGGAGCCAGGAGGGGTAGTTCTAAGAGGTTGAATAAGCATGCCCCATTTAAGAAATGTTGAACAAGGAACAGATATAGCCCTTGGTTCTCTCCAGACCTGACTGCCCTTAACCAACACAAGAACATCCAATGCGTTCGGCAATAGCATCAAACAGCCCCCGTGATATGCAACTTTTCAGGGAAGTTAGAAACTAGTATACAGAGGCAGTTAGAAAAGCCATGGCTAGTTTTTTCAAGCAGAAATTTGCTTCCTGAAACACAAACTCAAAAAGGTTCTGGGACACTGTAAAGTCCATGGAGAATAAGAACACCTCCTCCCAGCTGCCCACTGCACTGAGGATAGGAAACACTGTCACCACCGATAATTCCATCGTAATTGATCATTTCAATAAGCATTTTTCTACGGCTGGCCATGCTTTCCACCTGGCTACCCCTATCCCGGTCAACAGCACTGCACCCCCCACAGCAACTCACCCAAGCCTTTCCCCATTTCTCCTCCCAAATCCAGTCAGCTGATGTTCTGAAAGAGCTGCAAAATCTGGTCCCCTACAAATCAGCCGGGCTAGACAATCTAGACCCTTTCTTTCTAAAATTATCTGCCGAAATTGTTGCAGCCCCTATTACTAGCCTGTTCAACCTCTCTTTCGTGTCGTCTGAGATTCCCAAAGATTGGAAAGCAGCTGCGGTCATCCCCCTCCTCATAGGGGTGGACACTCTTGATCCAAACTGCTGCAGACCTATATCTATCCTATTCTGCCTTTCTAAGGTCTTCGAAAGCCAAGTCAACAAACAGATTACCGACCATTTCGAATCCCACCATACTTTCTCCGCTATGCAATCTGGTTTCAGAGCTGGTCATGGCTGCACCTCAGCCACGCTCAAGGTCCTAAACGATATCTTAACCGCCATCGATAAGAAACAATACTGTGCAGCCGTATTCATTGACCTGGCCAAGGCTTTCGACTCTGTCAATCACCACATGCTCATCAGCAGACTCGATAGCCTTGGTTTTTCAAATGATTGCCTCGCCTGGTTCACCAACTACTTCTCTGATAGAGTTCAGTGTGTCAAATCGGAGGGCCTGTTGTCCGGGCCTCTGTCAGTCACTATGGGGATGCCACAGGGTTCAATTCTTGGACCGACTCTCTTCTCTGTATACATCAACGATGTCACTCTTGCTGCTGGTGAGCCTCTGATCCACCTCTACGCAGACGACACCATTCTGTATACTTCTGGCCCTTCTTTGGACATTGTGTTAACAACCCCCCAGACGAGCTTCAATGCCATACAACTCTCCTTCTGTGGCTTCCAATTGCTCTTAAATACAAGTAAAACTAAATGCATGCTCTTCAACCGATCGCTGCCTGCACCTGCCCGCCCGTCCAACATCACTACTCTGGACAGTTCTGACTTAGAATATGTGGACAACTACAAATACCTAGGTGTCTGGTTAGATGGTAAACTCTCCTTCCAGACTCACATCAAACATCTCCAATCCAAAGTTAAATCTAGAATTGGCTTCCTATTTTGCAACAAAGCATCCTTCACTCATGCTGCCAAACATACCCTTGTAAAACTGACCATCCTACTGATCCTCGACTTCGGTGATGTCATTTACAAAATAGCCTCCAATACCCTACTCAATAAATTGGATGCAGTCTATCACAGTGCCATCCATTTAGTTACCAAAGCCCAATATACTACCCACCACTGCGACCTGTACGCTCTCATTGGCTGGCCCTCGCTTCATACTCACCGCCAAACCCACTGGCTCCAGGTCATCTACAAGACCCTGCTAAGTAATATCCTCCCTTATCTCAGCTCGTTGGTCACCATAGCAGCACCCACCTGTAGCATGCGCTCCAGCAGGTACAGTGGGGCAAAAAAGTATTTAGTCAGCCACAAATTGTGCAAGTTCTCCCACTTAAAAAGATGAGAGAGGCCTGTAATTTTCATCATAGGTACATGTCAACTATGACAGACAAAATGAGAGAAAAAAATTCAGAAAATCACATTGTAGAATTTTTAATGAATTTATTTGCAAATTATGGTGGGAAGTAAGTATTTGGTCAATAACAAAAGTTTACCTGAATACTTTGTTATATACCCTTTGTTGGCAATGACAGAGGTCAAACGTTTTCTGTAAGTCTTCACAAGGTTTTCACACACTGTTGCTGGTATTTTAGCCCATTCCTCGAAGCAGATCTCCTCTAGAGCAGTGATATTTTGGTGCTGTTGCTGGGCAACAAGGACTTTCAACTCCCTCCAAAGATTGTCTATGGGGTTGAGATCTGGAGACTGGCTAGGCCACTCCAGTACATAGAAATGCTTCTTACAAAGCCACTTCTTTGTTGCCCGGGCGATGTGTTTGGGATCATTGTCAGCCATATTTCATCTTCAATGCCCTTGCTGATGGAAAGAGGTTTTCACTCAAAATCTCACGATACATCGCCCCATTCATTCTTTCCTTTACACGGATCAGTCGTCCTGGTCCCTTTGCAGAAAAACAGCTCCAAAGCATGATGTTTCCACCCCCATGCTTCACAGTGGGTATGGTGTTCTTTGGATTCAACTCAGCATTCTTTGTCCTCCAAACACGACGAGTTGAGCTTTTACCAAAAAGCTCTATTTTGGTTTCATCTGACCATATGACATTCTCCCAATCTTCTTCTTGATCATCCAAATGCTCTCGAGCAAACTTCAGACGGGCCTGGACATGTACTGGCTTAAGCAGGGGGACACGTCTGGCACTGCAGGATTTGAGTCCCTGGCGGCATAGTGTGTTCCTGATGGTAGGCTTTCTTACTTTGGTCCCAGCTCTCTGCAGGTCATTCACTAGGTCCCCCTGTGTGGTTCTGTGATTTTTGCTCACCGTTCTTGTGATCATTTTGACCCCATGGGGTGAGATCTTGCGTGGAGCCCCAGATCGAGGGAGATTATCAGTGGTCTTGTATGTCTTCCATTTCCTAATAATTGCTCCCACAGTTGATTTCTTCAAACCAAGCTGCTTACCTATTGCAGATTCAGTCTTCCCAGCCTGGTGCAGGTCTACAATTTTGTTTCTGGTGTCCTTTGACAGCTCTTTGGTCTTGGCCATAGTGGAGTTTGGAGTGCGACTGTTTGAGGTTGTGGACAGGTGTCTTTTATACTGATAACAAGTTCAAACAGGTGCCATTAATACTGGTAACAAGTGGAGGACAGAGGAGCCCCTTAAAGAAGAAGTTACAGGTCTGTGAGAGCCAGAAATCTTGCTTGTTTGTAGGTGACCAAATACTTATTTTCCACCATAATTTGCAAATAAATTCATTAAAAATCCTACAATGTGATTTTCTGGATTATTTTTTCAAATTTTGTCTACCATTGTTGAAGTGTACCTATGATGAAAATTACAGGCACAATTGGTGGCTGACTAAATACTTTTTTGCCCCAGTGTATATCTCTCCAGTCACCCCCAAAACCAATTCTTCCTTTGGCCGCCTCTCCTTCCAGTTCTCTGCTGCCAATGACTGGAACGAACTACACACTTCTCTGAAACTGGAAACACTTATCTCCCTCACTAGCTTTAAGCACCAGCTGTCATAGCAGCTCATAGATCACTGCACCTGTACATACAGTGCCTTGCGAAAGTATTCGCCCCCCTTGAACTTTGCGACCTTTTGCCACATTTCAGGCTTCAAACATAAAGATATAAAACTGTATTTTTTTGTGAAGAATCAACAACAAGTGGGACACAATCATGAAGTGGAACGACATTTATTGCATATTTCAAACTTTTTTAACAAATCAAAAACTGAAAAATTGGGCGTGCAAAATTATTCAGCCCCCTTAAGTTAATACTTTGTAGCGTCACCTTTTGCTGCGATTACAGCTGTAAGTTGCTTGGGGTATGTCTCTATCAGTTTTGCACATCGAGAGACTGAAATTCTTTCCCATTCCTCCTTGCAAAACAGCTCGAGCTCAGTGAGGTTGGATGGAGAGCATTTGTGAACAGTTTTCAGTTCTTTCCACAGATTCTCGATTGGATTCAGGTCTGGACTTTGACTTGGCCATTCTAACACCTGGATATGTTTATTTTTGAACCATTCCATTGTAGATTTTGCTTTATGTTTTGGATCATTGTCTTGTTGGAAGACAAATCTCCATCCCAGTCTCAGGTCTTTTGCAGACTCCATCAGGTTCTTCCAGAATGGTCCTGTATTTGGTTTCATCCATCTTCCCATCAATTTTAACCATCTTCCCTGTCCCTGCTGAAGAAAAGAAGGCCCAAACACTGATGCTGCCACCACCATGTTTGACAGTGGGGATGGTGTGTTGCTTTTATGCCAAACATAACGTTTTGCATTGTTGCCAAAAACTTCAATTTTGGTTTCATCTGACCAGAGCACCTTCTTCCACATGTTTGGTGTGTCTCCCAGGTGGCTTGTGGCAAACTTTAAACGACACTTTTTATGGATATCTTTAAGAAATGGCTTTCTTCTTGCCACTCTTCCATAAAGGCCAGATTTGTGCAATATACGACTGATTGTTGTCCTACACCTCAGCTGTAGATCTCTGCAGTTCATCCAGAGTGATCATGGGGCTCTTGGCTGCATCTCTGATCAGTCTTCTCCTTGTACGAGCTGAAAGTTTAGATTGGACGGCCAGGTCTTGGTAGATTTGCAGTGGTCTGATACTCCTTCCATTTCAATATTATCGCTTGCACATTGTTCCTTGGGATGTTTAAAGCTTGGGAAATCTTTTTGTATCCAAATCCGGCATTAAACTTCTTCACAACAGTATCTCGGACCTGCCTGGTGTGTTCCTTGTTCTTCATGATGCTCTCTGCGCTTTTAACGGACCTCTGAGACTATCACAGTGCAGGTGCATTTATACGGAGACTTGATTACACACAGGTGGATTGTATTTATCATCATTAGTCATTTTGGTCAACATTGGATCATTCAGAGATCCTCGCTGAAATTCTGGAGAGAGTTTGCTGCACTGAAAGTAAAGGGGCTGAATAATTTTGCACGCCCAATTTTTCAGTTTTTGATTTGTTAAAAAAGTTGTGTCCCACTTGTTGTTGATTCTTCACAAAAAAATACAGTTTTATATCTTTATGTTTGAAGCCTGAAATGTGGCAAAAGGTCGCAAAGTTCAAGGGGGCCGAATACTTTCGCATGGCACTCTAGCCCATCTATAATTTAGCCCAAACAACTACCTCTCCCCCTACTGTATTTATTTATTTATTTTGCTCCTTTGCACCCCATTATTTCTATCTCTACCTCGCACATTCTTCCACTGCAAATCTATCATTCCAGTGTTTTACTTGCTATATTGTATTTACTTCGCCACCATGGCATTTTTTTGCCTTTACCTCCCATATATCACCTCATTTGCTCACATTGTATATAAACTTATTTTTGTACTGTATTATTGACTGTATGTTTGTTTTACTCAATGTGTAACTCTCTGTTGTTGTACGTGTCGAACTGCTTTGCTTTATCTTGGCCAGGTCGCAATTGTATACGAGAACATGTTCTCAACTTGCCTACCTGGTTAAAAAAAGGTGAAATAAAATACATTTAAAAAATGCCCTCTGAACCGGGGTCAGAGTCACTTTACTATCTCTCTCACACACACACACACACACACACACACACACACACACACACACACACACACACACACACACACACACACACACACACACACACACACACACACACACACACACACACACACACACACACACACACACACACACACACACACACACACGGGTTGATTCATAACTCGTAGTCCCCGTGGTTACATGTGAGGGATGGGTCAGGTTTAGCTTCAGAAAATATTGTGTGGATGATTGGAGGTTTTGTGGCATGTAGATTGAATAAAGTAAAAACAATGCATACAAACATTCCATAAATGTAGAATTATTGTGCAATTCATATTTATAGGCTACATTAAGTTTTATTTTAAGTTTTTTTTTATCTGGCATTAGTGTGGAAGCTTTTTCATGAATGCATACGCAAGGTGTAATTTATTGTTAAACTTTTTTTTCACAAAAGCATGCGCAAGGTATCAATTTAGGGAATTGTTTGACTATTTATTTTTTGCAAAATTAGGCTACTCTTCAATAGGCCTAAATGTTCAATAAATAAATGAAGAAATGTTGAAGTAAAACTAATTGTTCAATAAATGTCAATAATATAAAAAGGGAACTGTGCAGCAAATTTTCTATTTTTGCACGTCTAGTGCAGGCCTCAGATTTTCCCTTTATCACATATAGTCAGTTGTAGATGGGTTATTAGAAATTGTGTGTGGGTGCAGGTGAAAAAACTGCTGATCTGCACATGACTAACAAAACTCCGAAGTGATTGCACCAGTCATCATCTTTGAAACCGACAGAGAGCCACCCTTGCTGTCTCTGCCTGGCCGGTTCCCCTCTTTCCACTGGGATTCTCTGCCTCTAACCCTATTACAGGGGCTGAGTCACTGGCTTACTGGGGCTCTCTCATGCCGTCCCTGCAAGGGGAGCGTCACCTGAGTGGGTTGATTCACTGATGTGGTCATCCTGTCTGGATTAGCACCCCCACTTGGGTTGTGCCATGGCGGAGATCTTTGCGGGCTATACTCAGCTTTGTCTCAGGATGGTAAGTTGCTGGTTGAAGATATCCCTCTAGTGGTGTGGGGGCTGTGCTTTGGCAAAGTGGGTGGGGTTATATCCTTCCTGTTTGGCCCTGTCCGGGGGTGTCCTCGGGTGGGGCCACAGTGTCTCCTGACCCCTTCTGTCTCAGCCTCCAGTATTTATACTGCAGTAGTTTATGTGTCGGGGGGCTGGGGTCAGTTTGTTATATCTGGAGTACTTCTCCTGTCCAATTCGGTGTCCTGTGTGAATCTAAGTGTGCGTTCTCTAATTCTCTCCTTCTCTCTCTCGGAGGACCTGAGCCCTAGGACCATGCCCCAGGACTACCTGACATGATGACTCCTTGCTGTCCCCAGTCCACCTGGCCGTGCTGCTGCTCCAGTTTCAACTGTTCTACCTTATTATTATTCGAGCATGCTGGTCATTTATGAACATTTGAACATCTTGGCCATGTTCTGTTATAATCTCCACCCGGCACAGCCGGAAGAGGACTGGCCACCCCACATATGCTCTCTCTAATTCTCTTTCTTTCTCTCTCTCGGAGGACCTGAGCCCTAGGACCATGCCCCAGGACTACCTGACATGATGACTCCTTGCTGTCCCCAGTCCACCTGGCCGTGCTGCTGCTCCAGTTTCAACTGTTCTGCCTTATTATTATTCGACCATGCTGGTCATTTATGAACATTTGAACATCTTGGCCATGTTCTGTTATAATCTCTACCCGGCACAGCCAGAAGAGGACTGGCCACCCCACATCGCCTGGTTCCTCTCTAGGTTTCTTCCTAGGTTTTGGCCTTTCTAGGGAGTTTTTCCTAACCACCGTGCTTCTACACCTGCATTGCTTGCTGTTTTGGGTTTTAGGCTGGGTTTCTGTACAGCACTTTGAGATATCAGCTGATGTACGAAGGGCTATATAAATAAATTTGATTTGATTTGATTTGAGAGCGTATGTGCATACACACACTTACATGTAAACACGTGCACATGCGTACGCAGGTGCACCAGCACAAACACACACACTACACATCCAAAGGTTTTTGAGAAAGAGGCGAGGAGAGAGGACGTGCAGAATCAAGGAAATGCAATTGAGATTCCCCTGTATGTGTCCTGGATCCTCGCTGACATGGTCGTCTATATCTGGCCTGCGAACCCAGCTCCTGGGACAGTGTTGTGTCACCGTTGACGATGGGTAACCCATACAGTACATCACACGTCATGCTTGGGAGAAACTCCCTTCTCCTCCTACTCCTCACCACAAGCAACACTGCACTGCCAATAACCCAGACGTGTGTGTGTGTGTGTGTGTGTGTGTGTGTGTGTGTGTGTGTGTGTGTGTGTGTGGGACAGCGAGAGAAAAAAGGGATGAAGAGGGAGAGAGAGGGGTATGAGGAGGGAGAGAGAGGGAGGGATACATAGAGAGGAAATGTAGGTACAGTGAAAGAGAGAAAACATAACAAAGCAAGTGTACCTCTGTCCATGTGTGACTGTGAGTACTGCTCTGATAAGGGCAGTAAACATCTAATAGTTCAGTTTCTTATAGAGAATAATGGCTGTGGATCATTTAAACACCATCTTTTGTTTTCTTTACTGCTAAATTCCTTTATCATGTTACACCTGCACTGCAAATGAGACACACATTTCAAGGCAACTCCTTTCACAGAATTGGGATCTGCCGCTGACGCATCAGCTCCTTCCAGATGTTTGGTACCCTTTGAGTGAGAGTGAGTGCGATGAGAGTGAGTTTTTGGCACCCTTTGAAATGAGAGTGAGTGTCGTGAGAGAGAGAGAGAGAGAGAGAGAGAGAGAGAGAGAGAGAGAGAGAGAGAGAGAAAGTGTGTGTGTGTGTGTGTGTGTGTGTGTGTGTGTGTGTGTGTGTGTGTGTGTGTGTGTGTGTGTGTGTGTGTGTGTGTGTGTGTGTGTGTGTGTGTGTGTGTGTGTGTGTGTGTGTGTGTGTGTGTGTGTGTGTGTGTGTGTGTACCTGTGTCTGCTCGCTGCCCGTGCGCCGTTCTGTGGCTGCGCCTGGGTCTGTCCCGAATAGAGATTATACCGCTGCGGGTACGAAGCACACCGGACCTCCCCGGACCATGTGAAGACCCACAGCACAAGAAACAGAACTGGTCCCGCCATGCCTTCGCAAGAAACAACAAAAAAGTGATGCGGCAGAATACTCCGGTTTGTCAATGAACTTTTATTCCACACGAATAGTGTGGAAGTAAATTCCTATCAGCCGTGACGCACTCTTCCTCTCCAGAATCGGATAAGTCCATACTATCGACCCATAGTTAGACTACAGCGGGATATGAGACGGTATCTCAAACCGTCACTTCAACATCTATATTATTAGTCCCCTGATTGATAGCACTTATGTTAACTTCAAATATGTCCAAAAGCAGCTGCTATTCCTTTAATTATTCTTGTAAATGCGATAAGACACTTCCAGGCGCATCCACGAACCTGCCGTTATTTTCCAGACGTTGAAATGGGTTACAGTTTTGCCAAGAAAAAGTTTTAATTTCAGTCAGTTAGTAAGAAGCTATTGCGACGCAAAACTGCGAGGAAGGTGGCTTGCGTTTCAAGCCGAGCAGAATCTGAATGACTGTTCTCCCCCTACTGTTCTCCCCTCCCAAGTCTCCTCTCTCTCCTCTCTCTCTTCCTTTTGACCTCCCTTCCTTCGTGCGCTTTCTGACCCCTCCCACCTGTAAGCTTCCTATCAAACACATACGCACAGATCTAGGACCCGCTTAAACTCCCCAAATTAAGGTCAGGCGAAACTCAAAACTTACCTTAGATCAGTGTCTAGGAAAAACTCCCGAATGACAACATATACTGTATTTACACACCCACTTGCTGCTTTTGGAAAATTGTTCACGCAATTGACGCTTATCTGGCCGAAGCATCGCTATTAGGAAAATCCCCTCTATCTGATCCGGGGAAAACGGAAGAGTGTGCTTGCAAAAGAACGGAGGAGTATTTAGATAAGCATGTTTATGAAAAAAATCTGACAGTGGAGAGACTGAGAAGATGGATACAAGTGGCCTATACTTTCCCATTGCAATCCTACTTTTTGGACTGAATTTAACTCCTCATCCGAGGACACGTGTGAATTCGATGAGGTTACAATGAAGCTGCTTCTCTCAAACTCTGTAACCAAGTAGCATCACACAAGTAGTGGCACAAACCCAGTAGGCCTACATCATCATAGATTAAGCAATATTTGAGTGACGTCCAAAGGAATTGACAGGGGCACACTTGAAGACTCAGACATAATTTACAAACAAAGCATTTGTGTTTAGTGAGTCCGCCAGATCAGAGGCAGTAGGGATGACCAGGGATGTTCTCTTGATAAGGGTGTGAATTGGACCATTTTCCTGTCAAAATGTGACAAGTACTTTTAGCAATTCCATTTACTTTTGATACTTAAGTACTTAAAAATATCTTCTTGAGGAATGTAGTGAAGTAAAATTTAAAGTTGTTAAAGTTGGCTCAGCTGTTGGGGGATGGGACATCTCCAAGGCTTGAGGGAAGTCCAGTTAACTCTACTGTCTCTTTAGTTTAATATACACCCCAGGGCAGCAAGATGAGAGAGATAGAGGCAGACCTTGGGGTATAGGTGAAAGAAGATGGGGTATGCAGGGCATGCTCAAAGGTAAAGATTTAATATTTTCTTCATCGTTCAATTTAATCCAAACCTCCTCTGTTCCACCATTCTGACAGGAGTTGTTAGGCTATCACGCGGAGGGATGCGTGAATGTTTCTGCACATGTGTCTGTTTGTGTGTTAGAGGATTTTGTCACCTCAGACATAGGTTGAGAGGTCACAGGTGAGAGAGGGGTGGTGTTTCATTGGGAATTTCAGTAATGTCATACTGCTCTGCATCTGACTACCAGCTGCAATCATAAATTAATGAAATCACTTACACTGATCTTAAACACCTGCCAGCCCAGTCACTCATCAAGGATTATTGGTCCTCTGCTAAAGGCATTTATTATTTATTATAAAGGGTCTAGTTCTCTCTCTCTGTGTGTGTGTCTCTGTGTGTGTGTGTGTGTGTGTGTGTGTATGTATACCTGCATGCGTGCGTGCATGTGTGAACTGTACATTGTGCTGGACTTCATACAACCCCATTTGATCATATGATTCAATAGAAGAGGATTGACAGCCTGATTAAGCGCCTCTCTGGGTGGAGGTGGAGGCTGTCACTTGTCACTATTGAGGCCCACACACACCCCTATCGCCTGGGGTTCATAGAGTCCCTGGAGAGACTTTCACCCTCCAACACTCCAACCCCCTGCTGGGTCAATGGACATGCTTCCCACCATATCAGAGGCCTCTAATGAATGAAAGGATTTGATTTATATAGTGCTTTCTACCTACTGAGGTACTCAAAGCGCTTTACATAGTAAATAGAGCTCTATGGTGTTTAGCCTGACTGTGGTTAGTGTAGTGACAGCTCTAAAGCACCACAGGAGTTCAGTTCACTTAACTTCAGAGGAAGGAAGCTGATGTTTAGGGGTGAAAGATAGGTTTTGTCAACGCAGGACCATGGCCTATTGGTCCTGCGTTGACAAAAGATTGCAAAAAATGGACAGTCAAAAGTAATTTAGAATTGGATCTGTTTAACTCTTTCTATTTCTATGGTCAACCGACCGGCCTATTTAGTTGTGATGTTGTGTTTATGGCAGGGATGAAGTTCCCGGCTGTAGTTATGCTGACGTTAGCATAAAGTAAGGTTCTGAGAATAGTCACGTGGTGTGGTTTTATTGGGAAAAAGCTTTAAATCAAAAGCTTTTGATTGAACTCATAAACATCTAATAGCTGTGTGTACTTAACTACAAACAAATGCTGTTGTTTTTTGAAAGCTGAATCTGTGGGGGGCATTGTTATTGTGTTTAAAGAGAAAAAAAAAACCTTCAAAGAGAACATGCCACGTCAATTTAGAGATAATATTAATGGTGAACTCTACCTTGTGATCAGTGTTATGTGGTACAGGTTATAATAGGAATAGAACACACTGGATAGGTCACAAGCGCTGTACTGTATTCTTAACCTTGCGTTATATTTTAGTTATTCTTATAGTACCTAACGCGGTAGCACTTAAATAAATTACAACTAGTTTCCATCTTTATTACCATGTTAATACCCATTTTTCTTGCTGTAAAGTGTTAAGCTTAAATTCAAACATATACTCACATTTAGAGGTATCTTTATTGATAGAAGTTACATGGGTAAAAACCTGATTAAAAAGTTGTAACATTGGTTGAGTTGATACTAAGTTACAAATGTTAACACACACTACACACTGAGCCTTGTGCACTAAGCACCAGAGGTGCGAGATCAGCCCTGTGTGGTGGACACGATGGTAGTCACTCAGCTGTTTGTTGCCTTTGTAATCTCACCAGCACCATATTGGAAAATGCCCCGTTCCACCTTCTCCTTTCCCTTAAGTGCACCAGGTGTGAGGGGGCACCAGACACACATGGAGCTCAATCGCTGCCCAGCTTTATATGTCTCAAGAGAAGAGCTGTGATTACGGTACAATTCTTTAATTGAGCTAATGCACTCTAACTTTTGTAGAATTTCAGCCAATAGTTCTGAATGTGGCACTCACAAGCCAAAAGTGGTCCTTGTTTTTTGTGTACCACGTCATCAAATTGTGTAACACATATCATTTCGTATGATATGTTACGTCCTGTAAAAAGTGTTATTATTATTATGTATTTTATGTGTATATATACAGTACTGTTTTTTCTTTCTTTTTACGATTTTCTACATTGTGGAATAATAGAGAAGAAATATCACATATGGAATCATGTAGCAACCAAGAAAGTGTTAAACAAATCAAAATATATGTTATATTTGAGATTCTTCAAAGTATCAACCCTTTGCCTTGATGGCAGGTTTTCACACTCTTGGCATTCTCTCAACCAGCTTCATGAGGTAGTCACCTGGAATTTATTTCAATTAACAGGTGTGCCTTGTTAAAAGTGAATTTGTGGAATTTATTTACTTCTTAATGCGTTTGAGCCAGTCAGTTGTGTTGTGAAAAGGTAGGGTTGGTATACAGAAGATAGTCCTGTGGTAAAAGACCAAATCCATATTATGGCAAGAACAGCTCAAATAAGAAAAGAGAAACGACAGTCCATAATTACTTTAAGACATGAAGGTCAGTCAATCCGGAAGATTTCACGAACTTTGAACGTTTCTTCAAATGCAGTTGCAAAAACCATCAAGCATTACAATGAAACTGAGGACTGCCACAGGACAGGAATACCCAGAGTTACCTATGCTGCAGAGGAAATGTTCATTAGTGATACCAGCCTCAGAAATGGGCAATTAAATGCACCTCACAGAGTTTAAGTAACAGACACATTTCAACATCAACTGTTCAGAGGAGATGGTGTGAATCAGGCCTCCGTGGTCAAATTGCTGCAAAGAAACTACTACAAAAGGACACCAATAAAAAAAGAGACTTGCTTGGGCCAAGAAACACGAGCAATGGACATCAGACCTGTGGAAATCTGTCCTTTGGTCTGATGAGTCCAAATTAGAGGTTTTTGGTTTCAAAAATGTGTCTTTATGAGATACAGAGTAGGTGAACAAGATGATCTCCGCATGTGTGGTTCCCACCGTGAAGCATGGAGGAGGAGGTGTGATGGTGTGTGGGTGCGTTTCTGATGACTCTGTTGGTGATTTATTTAGAATTCAAGACACACTTAACCAGCAGGTTTGACAGAATGCAAAGCTGTCATCAAGGCAAAGGTTGTTTACTTTGCAGAATCTAAAATATATTTTGATATGTTTAACACTTTTTTGGTTATTACATAATTCCATGTGTTCTTTCATAGTTTTGACCATGTAGAAAATAGTAAAAATAAAGAAAAACCCTTGAATGAGTAGGTGTGTCCAAACCTTTGACTGGTACTGTATATATATATATATATATATATATATATTTTTTTTTTTTTTTCTATTTGTATGATATATTACGAATCCAATTCGTAGTATATGTTACGAATTTGTTGTGCTTAAGATCCTGGAGCGCATCTTTAAGGGGGTCACACTCAGATCCACACTAGGCACCAACCACCGCCACCACCACCCCCTGGCTCCGCTCTCTCTCTTCCCCAGAGAGGAGGCTCTTTCATGGGCTACTGACCTCTGGGTTTCCCTGCTCAGAGATGCACCTGAGTGCCTGTGGTGGGAGGGGAGAGAGAAAGAGAAAGAGAGCGAGGAGAGAAGGAGAAAGAAAGAAGAGGGAGGCAGGAAGGGAGAAAGAGAGAGCGAGCGAGAGAAAAGAGAGAGATGGAGAGAAACAGAGAGAAAGAGAAAGAGGGAGGCAGGCAGCGAGAAACTAGAGAGAGGGAGGGACGGATGGGTATGCCCACATCAGAACAATCATTCTTCCATTCAGCCACTACATCATCATTTTGGAGCCATGCTTCACACCAGAATCACAAATCACACATGACCACAACCAGCGGTAATTGGTGTGTATGACGTCTCCTTATGCTGAAATAAATCATTTTGGGGAAACACATTCTCAATAAAAATGGGATGCCAAGCCCTGTGGAGTGTTCTGTGGAGACCCTTGTTAGATTGTAGAGCAGGGAAACACAACCATAGGTCATTGGGTCATTAGCCCACTACTAGCTCGTATAGATCACATTACCAATACCTTAGCTTGGGGGTGTGAGTTTATGTTCATTGCTAAGGGTTCGACCATATTCCTGTGGTTCTCCACAGAGTTGGATACGATGACCCCAAATCCAATCATTACCATTAGAACAGAAGTAAGTGGAAGTCATCAAAATGGTTTTTTTTTATACAGTCGACTAGGGAGTGGCCATAGCCTGTGAGAGCTAGCTTTACTACTGTAAAGAATGGCAAATATAATGGACAACGCTCTCTATTTTGGCTAAAATTGTAATTATGGGAGCTCTGTTTCTGCATGAATGCAATCCATGTCTCCAGCTCTAATAATGGTGTTTTGTTGATGTATCGATTTGGTACCATGAGAACAATCATCAAGGAGATTTGTAAATATTTGTAAATATTTTAACAACAGGTCAGCTCTTTAACTGTCCACCCATTCTCAAACCTATCAAATCTACATCCTCCATTTTAGGAGAACTGGTCAGGCAGCGGAAGTCCCTTTTGCTCAGTCATGACCTCCTCAGCATCCTGATGATTCATCTGAGTTTATCAAGTGAGGTTGACAGGACTAATAGTGTGCTGCTCAGTGCAGGGTTTGTTAAAACTTGTATAGCAGTGACCTTCATGTTTAGTTGATCAAGACTTTTAAAGCTATAAAAAACAGTATATACTGCGTACACTATTCTGGGCTGGTTTTCAATACAGTTCATTAGAACACTTTTAACTTTAATAACTACGTGGTGGTGGTGGTGGGCGTTCACTGGACGTGCTACCTTGTCCCGGAGCTGCTGTTATGGACTCTCTCTCTACCGCACCTGCTGTCTCTAACTCTGAATGATCGGCTATGAAAAGCCAACTGACATTTACTCCTGAGGTGCTGACCTGTTGTACCCTCTACAACCACTGTGATTATTATTATCTGACCCATCTATGGGTCATCTATGAACATTTGAACATCTTGGCCATGTTCTGTTATAATCTCCACCCGTCACAGCCAGATTAGGACTGGCCACCCCTCAGAGTCTGGTTCCTCTCTAGGTTTGCTCATAGGTTCTGGCCTTTCTAGGGAGTTTTTCCTAGCCACCGTGCTTATACACCTGCATTGATTGCTGTTTTTTTAAGGCTGCCTTTCTGTACAGCACTTTGTGACATCGGCTGATGTAAAACAGACTTTATAAATACATTTGATTGATTTATTTATTGATGGTGGTGGTTTGATTATTTTCAAAATGTTCATCATCACCACCACCACCACCCCCACCAGGTAGTTAAAGCTGCTGTGTCAAGGCTACAGCTGGGTGGAGGTGATGAGTTCCCTTCTGAAATACCCTTCTCAGACTGACCAATCAGATCTCTGACAACAGGGCCAGTTTCCTGTGTAAGCACCTGTTTTTTGTTGTAACCCACAGTTCCATGACACTGTTAAAGCAAGCCAGCCTGCCTGCTGTGGACAGATAGTTTGAATGCAGAGGGTTAATTCTGATTCACGGATTCGAAGGACACTAAAACCTCCCCAAACCCTTTCACACCTGATTGTTATACACCTGATGGTATCACTATGGATCCACCAGCTGTTCAAGAGGCACAAACAACTAACTCACAAATCTCACAGTCATACTAGAGAAGCATTTCTATGGAAACAACCAGGCAGATACACTATATATACAAAAGGATGTGGATACCCCTTCATATTAGTGGATTCGGCTAGTTCAGCTACACCCGTTGCTGACAGGTGTATAAAATCGATCACACAGCCATCTAATCCCCATAGACAAACATTGGCAGTAGAATGGCTGTACTGATGAGCTCAGTCACTTTTAACATGACACCTTCATAGGATGCCACATATCCAACAAGTCAGTCCGTAAAATTTCTGCCCCGCTAGAGCTTCCTCGGTCAACTGTAAGTGCTGTTATTGTAAAGTGGAAAGGTCTAGGAGCAGCAACGGCTCAGCCAAGAAGTGGTAGGCCGCACAAGCTCACAGAATGGGACCGCCGAGTGCTGAAGCGCATAGCTCAAAAAAATCATCTGTCCTCAGTTGCAACAATCACTACAGAGTTTCAAACTGCCTCTGGATGTCACACCCTGACCATAGTTTGCTTTGTATGTTTATATGTTTTGTTTGGTCAGGGTGTGATCTGAGTGGGCATTCTATGTTGTGTGTCTAGTTTGCCTGTTTCTGTGTTTGGCCTGATATGGTTCTCAATCAGAGGCAGATGTTAGTCATTGTCTCTGATTGGGAACCATATTTAGGTAGCCTGTTTGGTGTTGGGTTTTGGTGGGTGATTGTCTTTTTGTCCTTAGGTCTGTCGTGTGCTAGTTTGCACCAGTATTAGGATGTTTCGGTTTTCGTTACGTTTATTGTTTTTTGTATTGATTCGTGTTTCTTCAGTTTTATTAAACATGGATCGAAATAGACACGCCGCATTTTGGTCCGACTCTCTTTCACCTACAGAAGACCGAGACATTGGAAGCGACATCAGCACAATAACTATTCGTTGGGAGCCTAAGATCACTATGCACAATGCCAAGTGTCAGATGAAGTGTTGTAAGCACTGAAGTCTGGAGCACTGGAAACACGTTCTCTGGCAGTCCGACGGACAAATCTGGGTTTAGCAGATGCCAGGAGAATGCATAGTGCCAACTGTAAAGTTTGGTGGATGAGGAATAATGGTCTGGGGCTTTTTTTCATGGTTTGGGCTAGGCCCCTTAGCTCCAGTGGAAGAAAATCTTAACGCTACAGCATATAATGACATTCTAGACAAGGTATTCTCAAACTGGGGTACCACAATGCCGTCGGGGGTACGCCAAATAAAAATGAGATTCAAATAATATATATATATATATATATATATATATATATATATAATTTGTTTTCCTTCACATTTTCAAACAGTATTTTCCAACGGGGCTATAGATTTGGGTGAGGTTTTTTTCTTGCATGAGTAGCCTCGTTTCACAGCCCAAAATAAAATTAAACCATCTTGTGTTGTCACGCCTTGGTCTTAGTATTTTGTGTTTTAGTTAATTAGTTGGTCAGGCCAGGGTGTGACATGGGTTTATGTTATTGTGTTGTCGTATTGGGGTTTTTGTAGGCATTGGGATTGTGGTTGATTAGGGGTGTGTTTAGTTTAGGTTTGGCTGCCTGAGGCGGTTCTCAATCAGAGTCAGGTGATTCTTGTTGTCTCTGATAGGGAACCGTATTTAGGTAGCCTGGGTTTCACTGTGTATTTCGTGGGTGATTGTTCCTGTCTCTGTGTAGTTTCACCAGATAGGCTGTAATTAGGTTTCACGTTCCGTTTTGTTGTTTTTGTATTTTGTATCAGTTATTTCATGTACCGCGATTCATTCATTAAAAACATGAGTAACCACCACGCTGCATTTCGGTCCGACTTTCTTGCGACAAACGAAGAACGCCGTTACAGAATCACCCACAACACACAAACCGAGCAGCGTGTTAACAGGCAGCGACAGCAGGAGCAGCGAAGGGAGGTCGTTATGGACAGCAGAAGCATGCAGTATACGACGTGGGATGAAATAGACAGGTGGGCGGTCGACCCAGAGAGAGTGCCGGAGCCCGCCTGGGATTCGCTGGAGCAGTGCGAAGAGGGCTATAGGAGAATGGAGTTGGAGAGGCAATCACGACGGCGCAGAGGAAAGCCCGTGAATCAGCCCAAAAAAATTATTGGGGGGGGCTCAGAGAGAGAGTGGCTGAGTCAGGAGACAGACCTGAGCCAACTCTCCCTGTTTATCTTGAGGAGCCAAGGAGGAGACCAGAACCGGTGTTGGAGGTGAGCAAAGCAGAGACTGTGAAGGAGTTAATGGGGAAATTGGAGGAGAGAGTAATGAGGGAGTTGCTAGTTTGGTGCTTTAAGTACAAGATTCGTCCGACGGAGCGTGTCGGGGATTTAATGGCACCTGGGTCAGCGCTCCATACTAGTCCTGAGGTGCGTGTTAGTCGGCTGGTGAAAAATGTGCCAGCCTCACATACTAGGCCTCCTGTGTACCTACCTAGCCTTGCACGTCCTGTGCCAGTCCTGCTCTCAGGCTCTCCAGTACACCTTCACGGTCCAGTCCATCCTGTGCCACCTTCACACACCAGTCCTCCGGTGGCAGCTCCCCGCACCAGGCTTCCTGTGCGTGTCCTCGATCCAGTACCACCAGTTCCAGTACCACGCACCAGGCCTTCAGTGCGCCTCGCCTGTTCAGCACAGCCAGCGCTTTCTCCCTCTCCTGCGCTGTCGGAGTCTCCCACCTGTTCAGCGCTTCTAGAGCCTTCCTCCTCTACAGCGCTGCTGGAGCCTCCTGTCTGTTCAGCGCTATCAGAGCCTTTCTCCTCTCCTGCACTACCGGAGTCTCCCGCCTGTTCAGCGCTTCTAGAGCCTTCCTCCTCTACAGCGCTGCCGGAGCCTCCTGCCTATTCGGAGCAGCCAGAGCTGCCAGTCTGCATGGAGCAGCCAAAGCTGCCAGTCTGCAAGGAGCTGCCAGAGCTGTTAGTCTGCATGGAGCAGCTAGAGCTGCCAGTCTGCAAGGAGCTTCCAGTCTGCATGGAGCAGCTAGAGCTGCCAGTCTGCATGGAGCAGCCAGAGCTGTCAGTCTGCTTGGAGCAGCCAGAGCTGCCAGTCTGCATGGAGCTGCCAGTCTGCATGGAGCTGCCAGTCTGCATGGAGCTGCCAGTCTGCAAGGAGCTGCCAGTCTGCAAGGAGCTGCC
Organism: Oncorhynchus masou masou; assembly: GCF_036934945.1. Lineage (NCBI taxonomy): Eukaryota > Metazoa > Chordata > Actinopteri > Salmoniformes > Salmonidae > Oncorhynchus > Oncorhynchus masou. The sequence goes on from NC_088232.1 coordinate 15,062,862, forward strand.
AGTCTGCATGGAGTTGCCAGTCTGCATGGAGTTGCCAGTCTGCATGGAGTTGCCAGTCTGCAAGGAGCAGCCAGATCTGCCAGTCAACCAGACTCTTCCAGATCTGCCAGTCAGCCAGACTCTTCCAGATCTGCCAGTCAGCCAGACTCTTCCAGATCTGCCAGTCAGCCAGACTCTTCCAGATCTGCCAGTCAGCCAGACTCTTCCAGATCTGCCAGTCAGCCAGACTCTTCCAGATCTGCCAGTCAGCCAGACTCTTCCAGATCTGCCAGTCAGCCAGACTCTTCCAGATCTGCCAGTCAGCCAGACTCTTCCAGATCTGCCAGTCAGCCAGACTCTTCCAGATCCGCCAGTCAGCCAGACTCTTCCAGATCCGCCAGTCAGCCAGGATCTTCCAGATCTGCTAGTCAACCAGACTCTTCCAGATCTGCTAGTCAACCAGACTCTTCCAGATCCGCCAGTCAGCCAGGATCTGCCAGAACTGCCAGCCAGCCAGGATCTGCCGGATTCAACTGCCTGGCTGGGCTTCCTCTCAGTGCTGGGCTGCCCCTCAGTCCCGAGTTTCCCCTCAGTCCCGAGCTTCCCCTCAGTCCCGAGCTGCTTCAGTCCCGAGCTGCCCCTCAGTCCCGAGCTGCCCCTCAGTCCCGAGCTGCCCCTCAGTCACGAGCTACTCCTCAGTTCAGTGGGGTTCTGGGTGAGGACTATTAGGCCATGGTCGGCGGCGAGGGTGGATTATCCCAGGACGCGAAGGGGAGGAACTATGACATTTATGGAGTGGGGTCCACGTCCCGAGCTGGAACCGCCACCATGGACAGACGCCCACCCGGACCCTCCCTATGGTTTTGAGTTGCATCCGGGAGTCCGCACCTTAGGAGGGGGGGGTTCTGTCACGCCTTGGTCTTAGTATTTTGTGTTTTAGTTAATTAGTTGGTCAGGCCAGGGTGTGACATGGGTTTATGTTATTGTGTTGTCGTATTGGGGTTTTTGTAGGCATTGGGATTGTGGTTGATTAGGGGTGTGTTTAGTTTAGGTTTGGCTGCCTGAGGCGGTTCTCAATCAGAGTCAGGTGATTCTTGTTGTCTCTGATAGGGAACCGTATTTAGGTAGCCTGGGTTTCACTGTGTATTTCGTGGGTGATTGTTCCTGTCTCTGTGTAGTTTCACCAGATAGGCTGTAATTAGGTTTCACGTTCCGTTTTGTTGTTTTTGTATTTTGTATCAGTTATTTCATGTACCGCGATTCATTCATTAAAAACATGAGTAACCACCACGTTGCATTTCGGTCCGACTTTCTTGCGACAAACGAAGAACGCCGTTACATGTGTACAGTGAAATAACAACACAATGTCAAATACAGATGATGTGTTTATATGTAAGATGGTAAATTAAATAAAGAGCCAATTTATTGATTATTATTATATTATTATTTGTGCCCTGATCCTATAAGAGCGCTTTGTCACTTCCCACGAGCTGGGTTGTGACAAAAACTCACTCATTCTTATGTTTAATAAATGTATCGTATAGTGTGTGTGTGGCAGGCTTACAATGATGGCAAAAAACAACATTTGAGAATGCGCTGACCCTGGTCCTAACTTGGGTTGAATGTTTGAAGGGGTACGGGACTATAAAAAGTTTGGGAACCACTGTTCTAGACGATTCTCTGCTTCCAACTTTGTGGCAACAATTTGGGGAAGGCCCTTTCTTGTTTCAGAATGACAATGCCCCTGTAGAACTCTGATTGCAGAACAGGCCTAATCGCCCAACATCAGTGCCCGACCCTTCAAAATGCTCTTGTGGCTGATTGAAAGCAAGTCCCCGTAGTAATGTTCCAACTACAAGTGGAAAGCCTTTCCAGAAGAGTGGAGTCTTTTATAGCAGCAAAGGGGGGACCAACTCCACATTAATACCCATGATTTTATAATGAGAAGTTTGACGAGCAGGTGTCCACATTCTTTTAGTCATGTCGTGTAAATCCCACATGATTTCAATTAAAAGCTAAGAGTGTAGGAATCCGAAATGTCTGATTTACAAAACAGGCTCGTTAATTCCCAAAATAAAAATGTGTCTCTAACAGAGATGTGGGACAGACACAGAAGTTGACCTTCCCTTGGCAGCTGCAGTCAATCAAACCTGACCTGAGCTTGGACCTGGAACATTGTCCCTGGCCTCTTCCCTCAGAGCATAATACACACACACACACACACACACACACACACACACACACACACACACACACACACACACACACACACACACACACACACACACACACACACACACACACACACACACACACACACACACACACACACACACACACACACACACACACACACACACACACACAATCAAATAAAATCAAAATGATTTATAAAGCCCTTCTTACATCAGCTGATATCTCAAAGTGCTGTACAGAAACCCAGCCTAAACCCCCAAACAGCAAGCAATGCAGAAGCACGGCGTGTAGAAGCACACATACACAGGGGCTAGGCTGTGGTAATTTTAGGACACATGAGGCTTCTCTCCTGTGCAGAATAATTTCCCCCTCCCTCTGTTTTTGTTGTTGTTGAATCATTATTAGTGGAAGCTGAAGCTGAGACCACCCACACGTTGTAATTACAAATAACCAGTGTTTCGCAACCCAGCTATTAAACTCTGGCTACACAGTTAACAGTGTGTCACTTCCATCCATCTCAAATCCACTGGGTTGGGTCCCAGGTAATATACAGTACAGAGTCGGATATACAATGTAGCTAATCAGAAACTTCAGTCTGCAAAACATAAACACAGTACTCTGATGATAACATTTTGATGATACCTCAAGATATAGGGTTGTATTGTTTTTTATGACTAATGCCAAACCATAATAAATGGAAACATTTGTAGGGAGTGTATAAAGTTAGATGTTTTATTTGTTTAATTTTACTCTCCTGTAACTTGTGTAATGTTTATTGTGACTTCCTCACTGTAGTTAAACCCTGTCATCTGCAGTGGTGTAGTGGAGGGTAAATGTGAGTAAACACAATTTACCCACTTTTTTTGTTGCTGTACATTCTTCTCATCTTTTGTGGACAAATGTATTAGGTATTGGAAGCATTACTTTTTTCACCACAACTAGCGAGCAGAGTTTACCTACCTATTTATTTGGCCACTACATCACTAGTCATCTGGCTTGAGGGCTTAAAGGGGGACCCTAACGCCCCATACAGGACCACACCTGACTTCACGACCCCAACTAGTCTGAGGTCAGAGGTCAATGGTCCCTACCTCAGAGAGAGAGTGTTCAGATGTTACAGGTTAACAATGGAGCTACATTGGGTCCTCTCTGAGCCGTTACTGACCACTGATGTCGTTCTCTCTTTATGACCGTCGACCGCACTGATAGCCGACATGGTCCAGTGGCCATGAATCATGGATTAACCGGTTGAACTTGCCCTTTTAAGACTACTGCCTGCAGCACATACTAAGAATATATATATAGGCCAGGATTCAAACAAACCGCAATGCGCTAACATTGCACTGCACTTGAGGTTTAAAGGTATTGTGAATGCGATTTGCTCCAACGTCAGGAAAATTGCCTTTGTCTGAATCCCGGTTTGTTTGAATCCCAGCCAGTCTCATTTCATTACCCTGGACTTGAATTCCAATATTTTTCTTAGGCCCCTTTGTCCTTTAGGCTGATGCTGAGTGGACTTTCTCCTCAGTCATTGTAACCCTTTTCTGTTCGCTAATCCTACAAATTGCAACCAGAACTGTCGCAGGAATGCAGCTTTCTCTGTGTGTGTATTTGTGTGTGTGCGTCTTTGACAGGGGGAGAGAAACAGGAGAGGCTTTAATTACGGAGCCAGATTATGTGATGGGTTTTCCTGCAGCAGCCATGGAGCACCCAGCCCTTTGACTGCCCAAACACTTCCACCCACCGTCCAACCCATTGTTATGACGACACCTCCAATTATCCTCTACTGTAGGTGTAAATATCAGATTCAAAAGAAAGAGAGAGGAAGCGAGGGAGGGAGGAGAAGGAGAGAAAGAGAACAGGAATGTGTGTCCTACTGATAACCTGCAGATGTGTGCAGCGATGGAAAAATCTGTGAAACCACAGTGTGGAAAAGTAGCCACTGGGTAAAAACTGGTTGAATCAACGTTGTTTCCATGTAATTTCAACCCCCAAAAATCAATGTGATGACGTTAAATCAATGTGGAAAACAAATTGGATTTGTAAAAAACTAATCAGCGTAAATGCATTCCAATTACATTTTTCCCCACATTGAATTCACATTAGTTGACAATCAAAACTTGACGTTGAACTGAAGTCTGTGCCCCATGAGTAGGATCACTTATTGAGCCGACTCCTGTGTTTCGCAAACACCCTGTCTCGTGCTCTGTGGTGTTGGCTGTTTGGTTGGTGGCAGGGTCAGGGGGGAGGGGTGTAGGTGTGGGGATATGGGTTGGGTTTCTTCTCTATGTTTTTGTAATTTTGTCAGGCACTGTGTTCTGTTGTTATCCTCTGCTTGGGTAACACATTTATACACAAATTCAAGTTTCTATTGCGGAACAAGGCTCGACTCTAGGGATTGATTTCTCGCAGATGGAAGAAGAAGTAGAAGTGAGCAGCAGTGACTATGGTAGAACACATATGAAAATATTCTCCATTGAGCTTGTGTTCGAGAAACAACTCTAAATAAAATGTCTTCTTTCTTTTGTTTTTCTTTATTTTTCTGGCCAAAAAAGTGATGAAGAGTAATGAGGTCACTATTTACATTCCGACGCCTAAAATAAATACACTTAATCAAAGCAGAATGACAAACCTGGGAAGGATACCGAAAAAATGCACAACAGGGCAGTATTAATCACCCTTTATGGGAACAAAGTTTTACAAAGTTGATTCTAATTATAGTGCAACCAAATGTTTTCACAAGGTCGTTCAAAACATGTCGAGTCTCACTAGAATGACTTTGGAGTATGCCGGAATTATTTGGTTGACATGGAAAAATGTAATTGGTTGTCTTTGCCATAAAGTTTTTAACTCGTTAAAAGCCATTTAAGAGTGAACTGAAATTGCTTCATGAGTTTCTTGGCATGTGTTATTGAGCTATTTATAGAGCTATTGATAGTCCTATATGCTGTAGCCCCCTCACCTGTCCTCAGCCACCTGCCCTGAGGAAATGACACAATGCACCACCCCTACAGACAATGGCCCTCACTCAACACATTACACACAGAGCTATGTGTAACTCTTTCAAGCACTGCTGGCATGTCATGCCATTGCTGAACAAACTGATTGATACCATCAGAATTAGGACTGCTAACCCTGTCTGTTCCGTGGAATTCAGGAATGGAACACTGTCTGAGAATACAACTGTTGGAAAATAGCTCATTTCTCATTCGGAAAACAACTCATTAAAAGGGTTAAGGAATTCCAAAGAGGCGAATTCCATGGAGCCAACGACTGACTTAGCCATAGATTTTTTACAAGGGGCACAGCTCTGCATTACTCTCCCTAGGGCTTTACCTGGCTCTAGGGCAGTCAGGTGTAGCAGCCATGGACTCGAGTGGAGATGTCCTTTAATGTTTAAGGGGTTTACATTAAACCGGTTTCGATCCAACCATTTAATGCAGATTAATTACCTGACGCATGAAAAAAGTAATGACTGGGCTGATGGAAACAGGATATGCAGGTACAATTTTATAAAATGCATAATTTTGGATATTTTTGTGTCTGTAAAATGAATTATGCAGAAATTGCGGTGGACATGCCTTTATGCAGAATTATTGATAGAATAACCAATATATCGAAGTAAACTTGGAGTCACACAATGATATGCTGTGTGGTCCTCCCACTACGATTTGGGAAACGACTCAGTTTATTAGGCTACAGATTAAATAAATTAAGATGAACTGCACAGGTGGTGAAAGTGCACGTGATGGGCTTGATGCTCCTTTCCAATAAATATTGAGGGTCTTATTCTGGTGACATGAGGATTGATGCTTGCCTGCCTTTTGACAAATAAAAATATATTATCCATAATAATCTCATAATGTAAGTAACCTACCCGCACTGTATCTGCCAGCTGTTGGCTAGAGTACACGTGCCAAGACCAGATTGGGCGCAATAGTTTTTGTGACAAAACCATCAGTAGAGTTGAAATCCAATGGAAACCCATTTAACTTGTAACATTATTTGTATGTGCACTACGTCATAACGCTCAGACTTTTATCCTCAATAAATCATTTTGGTGGAAACACATCTCTATTTTAGGCAGATTTGAGAATATTTGCATGAAACTCTGTCACAAATTGGATAGATTGGATAGATAATGTCATATGATCTATTAAAATGGAGCCGGAGAAAAAGGCAGTCATTTTATTTGTCCCCAACCAATAGTGTTTTTTTGTTCATTTTTTTTTTTAATACATATATTGTCACTTATTTTGTATATAATGTTGTCACTACTGTCTCTTATGACCGAAAACAACTCCTGGACATCAGGACTGCAATCACTCAACAGGAACTGGCAGAATCCTTTTTTTCTTTTAACGTGTCTGACGAGCCCGACGCAAACAATATACTGCCTTCTCAGGAACAGGCCCAGATCCCTGTGATTTGCGTGAAGAGGAGGCATAGGAAAAGGGGCCAGAGGGCGGGCTGCCTTCTGAGAATTTGTAGGCGATAGAATAAACCCCCCACTTCCTTCCATTCTGCTAGCAAACGTGCAATCTTTAGAGGATAAAATCGCTGACCTACGTTCAAGATTAAACTACCAAAGGGACTACTATAGTTCAGCCACGGAGCCATGGCTGAACAATGACCCTATCAACATACAGCTGGCTGGTAATACGCTGTACCAGCAGGATAGAACAGCTGCATCTGGTATGACAAAGGGTTGCTGACTATGTATTTTTGTAAATAACAGCTAGTGCACGATATCTAAGGAAGTCTCAAGCTCAAGTTCGTCTGAGGCAGAGTATCTCATGATAAGCTGTTGATCACACTACCTATCTAGAGAGTTTCCATCTGTATTTTTCGTAGCTGTTTACATACTACCACAGTCAGAGGCTGGCACTAAGACAGCATTGAATGAGTTGTATTCCGCCATAAGCAAACAAGAAAACGCTCACCCAGAGGTGGCGCTCCTAATAGCCGGAGACTTTAACGCAGGGAAACTTAAATCCGTTTTTCCATGTCTGTCAGCATGTGAAATGTGCAACCAGAGGGAAAAAAAACTCTGGACCCCCTTCACTCCACAAACAGAGACGCATACAAAGCTCTATCTCACTGTAAATTTGGCAAATCTGACCATAATTCTTTCTTCCTGCTTACAAGCAAAAATTAAAGCAGCAAGCAACAATGACTAGATCAATAAAAAAGTGGTCAGAGAAGCAGATGCTAAGCTACATGACTGTTTTGCTAGCACAGACTGAAATGACATCAGTCATTGGCTTCATCAATAAGTGCATTGATGATGTCGTTGTCCCCACAGTGACCATACGTACATATCCCAACCAGAAGTCATGGATTACAGGCAACATCTGCACTGAGCTAAAGGCTAGAGTTGCCGCTTTCAAGGAGCAGGACTCTAACCTGGACCAGGACTCTAACCCGGAAGCTTATAAGAAATCCCTCTATGCCCCCTGACGAACCATCAAACAGGCAAAGTGTAAATACAGGACTAAGCGTCAATACAGGACTAAGCATCAATACAGGACTAAGATCGAATCGTACTACACCGGCTCTGATGTTCATTGGATGTTGCAGAGCTTGCAAACCATTACAGACTACAAAAGGAAGCACAGCCGAGAGCTGCCCAGTGACACGAGCCTACCAGATAAGCGAAACTACTTATATGCTCGCTTTGAGGCAAATAACACTGAAACATGCGTGAGAGCACCAGCTGTTCCGGAAGACTGTGTGATCATGCTCTCTGTGCAGCCGATGTGAGTAAGACCTTTAAACAGGTCAACATTCACAAGGCCGCAGGGCCAGATGGATTACCAGGATGTGTACTGCGGGCATGTGCTGACCAACAGGCAAGAGTCTTCACTGACATTTTCAACCTCTCCCCATTTTCAACGTTTCCCTGTCTGAGTCTGTAATACCAACATATTTTAAGCAGACCACCATAGTGCCTGTGCCCAAGAACACTAAGGTTACCTCCATAAATAACTACCAACCCGCAGCACTCATGTCTGTCGCCATGAAGTGCTTTGAAAGACTGGTCATGGGTCACCATTATTCCAGAAACCCTAGACCCACTCCAATTTGCATTCTGCCCCAACAGATCCACATATGATGCAATCTCTATTGCACTCCACGCTGCCCTTTCCCACCTGGACAAAAGGAACACCTATGTGAGAATGCTATTCATTGACTACAGCTCAGCGTTCAACACCATCGCGCCCTCAAAGCTCATCAATAAACTAAGGACCCTGGGACTAAACATCTCCCTCTGCAACTGGATCCTGGACTTCCTGACAGGCCTGACAGTGACGAGACAGCCTATAGGGAGGAGGTCAGAGACCTGGCCGTGTGGTGCCAGGACAACAACCTCTCCCTCAGCGTGATCAAGACAAAGGAGATGATCGTGGACAGCATGAAAAAGAGGACCGAGCAGGCCCCCATTCTTATCGATGGGGCTGCAGTGGAGCAGATTGAGAGCTTCAAGTTCCTTGGTGTCCACATCACCAACAAACTAACATGTTCCAAGCACACCAAGAAGAGGGCACAACAAAACCTATTCCCCTCAGGAGACTGAAAAGATTTGGCATGGGTCCACAGATCCTCAAAAGGTTCTACAGCTGCACCATCAAGAGCATGGCAAGCGGTACCGGAGTGAAAAGTCTCAGTCCAAGAGGCTTCTAAACAGCTTCTACCCCCAAGCCATAAGACTCCTGAACACTTAATCAAATGGTTACCCAGACTATTTGCATTGCCCCCCCCCTTTTACACTGCTGCTCCTCTCTGTTGTTATCATTTATGCATAGTACTTTAATATCTCTACCTACATGTACATATTACCTCAACTAACCGGTGCCTCCGCATATTGTCTCTATAACGGTACACCCCTGTATATTGTCTCGCTATTGTTATTTTACTGCTGCTCTATAATTACTTGTTACTTTTATTTCTTATTCTTATCCGTCTTTCTTTTAACTACATTGTTGGTTAGGGGCTCGTAAGTAAGCATTTCACTGTAAGGTCTATCTATACCTATTGTATTTGGCGCATGAGACAATTTAATTTTTCTTTGATTTGATTTGATTTGATGTCATGGAACTCATGTCAGCTGCAGTGAATTGTGGTGGAGGGAGGATTGTTCAAATGGAATGAGTGGAAGGGTATCAAACATGTTTGATACCGCTCAGTGTCCATTCATTCCATTCCAGCCATTACAATGAGCCCATCCTCCAATGTAAAGGACACCAGCTTCCATTAATGAGTGGTCTTCAGCATCTAGACTGTGATTGGTCACTCATTTCCTAGATCATAGTAATCTGTGAGCCTGGACAACTTGAGGCCTGCTGCCACTTATCTGCTTGTTCCCCATGTTTAATGTCAGGCGTCTCAGTTCAGGACATGTCTGTTTTGATGTGCGTCTATGGCAATGTTCTCTAAAAGAGGAAGACATTCATAACTCGGATAATGCTGACACACTGAATATGAGTGTCCAGTAACAGTCTAACCCCTTGAGTCTGACTGTTGGCTGACTCTCTTATAGGAGACAGGTCACTTTCACCACAGATCACTCACCAGACCTCCCCTCAAATGTCCCTGACCACTACTTACCCTCATGTAGCGTGCATCCTTACATACACAGACACACAGTCCACCCAACCAATCTGTCAGGCTGTCCTCAGTATTGCTGCCTGAAAAGGACTTTAGCAAGATAAGCCAGCGACCCACACACCTCCAGTCATTTAGCCACCCCTAAATATAGCTCTGGCCATGTGTGTGTTTAGATGAGAGAGATGAGACAATGGGGAGGAAAGAAGCATAGTATGTGTGTGAACCCCTGTTTGAGTACACCCTTCCATCTTTCCTTGAAGTTAACAGTGAACTGTATATGAAAATGGTCAAGGTTTACAGAGTGTTTACAGAGTGTTTCATTCCTCATAGAAAGTAACCCCAGCAGACCCAAGTGACACAGACCTAGCATTCCGACACACTGGTCCATCCATCCCACCCGTCCTTTCAGAGGTATTCAATCCTTTGCCATTACAACGGTGTAGACCAATAAACAAACACTGGTGCTGTTAGTACTGTCAGGCCACAGTCCTCAAGATGTGACCTGAATCACAATAAATATACAGGGCCTGTGTGTGTTTCAAATTGTATTAGTCGTACAGATGTAGTCTTAATTTGATCACTCTGTTGCCGTGAATTTGAGGTTTACAAAAGCTTCTGACGTTTGTGATTTCAACTTTCAAATGTCAGACTTCATTTGCCCTAAAGAAAAATTGAGTTGGAAGTACAGTGCCTTGCCAAAGTATTCGGCCCCCTTGAACTTTGCGACCTTTTGCCACATTTCAGGCTTCAAACATAAAGATATAAAACTGTATTTTTTTGTGAAGAATTAACAACAAGTGGGACACAATGATGAAGTGGAACGACATTTATTGGATATTTCAAACTTTTTTAACAAATCAAAAACTGAAAAATTGGGCGTGCAAAATTATCCAGTAGGGATCTGACAGCGTATGCCGGCCTCCCCTTGATGTGAGATACGGTAGTGACTGGGTAATTGTAACCTGAATGTCCCCTCATTGACCCTCCGGAGAACTTTGAATGGCCCCACAAACCGGGGACTCAGCTCCTTGCAGGGCAGGCAGAGTGGAAGTTTCCTGTTAGAGAGCCAGACGTGATCCCGAGGATGGAACACAGGGGTCTTACTGCGATGACGGTCTGCCTGCTCCTTCTGATGATGGCCGGTGCGCAGGAGTCTCACCCGGATGTGAGGCTAACAGTGACCCCGTGCTTCTCCAAGAAGGCCTTCCATACTCGGGATGTGATTTGGGGGCCACAGTCTGAGACAATGTCGTCCTGAAGGCCATAATGCCGGAAGACCTGCTAGAAGCGTGCCTCAGTGACCTGGAAAGCAGTGCGAAGACCAGGAAAAGGGATTAATCAAAATGACTTGGAGAATCTATCCATCAGAAGGGGGAAGATCAGTAAACAAAGTCAATAGAAAGATGGGACTAATGTTGCTGAGGCACAGGATGCGGCAGGAGCTTCCCTGCTGGAGAATTCCCAGGGAAACTTGGTTTGAGCACACGGAACAGGAATTGACATACTGCATAACATCCTCCACCAAGGTGGGCCACTAGTATTTCTCAGTGATGGAATGGATGGTGCAAGAAATACCTGGATGACCAGCGACGGCAGAAGAACGCAAAAGGATACAATTTTATTGGGTTCTCCTGTCTGTGGCAAAACTGCCCCTACACCCACCACCGATGCGCCTACCTCAGCCACAAAAGGTAGTGTGGGTCTGGGTGTTTTAGCAAGGGGGTGGAGGTGAAACGCCCCTTGAGGAGATGAAAGGCCTTGTCGGCTGCTTGAGACCAAACCAACCTACAAGGCTCACCCTTGAGGAGGTGAGAGGGGCGGCGACAGTGCGGAAGTTCCTGATGAAGCGGTGATAAAAGTTGCAAACCCCAAGAACTGTGTAACCCCTTGGTGGTAGTTGGGACTGGCCATGACCTTACCGCATCTACCTTCTTGTCCTCCATCCTCACTCCCTGCGGGCTGATTTGGTAGCCCAAGAAGGAGACAGCCCTCTGGTGGAATTGTCACTTCTCCACCTTGATGAACAGGTAGTAAGCCAAGAGGCGTTCCAGGACTGCTCGAAAGTGAGTGATATGATCCTCTAGGTTGGTTGAGAAGATCAGGATGTCATCGATGTACACAATCACCTGACGTCCGAGCACCTCATTGACGAATGCCTGGAACACTGGCTGACCATTGGCTAAGCCAAAGGGCATAACCAAGTACTCGTAGTGACCAGACATCGTGCTGAACGCCGTCATCCACTCGTCCCCCTCCTGGATGCGAGTGAGATTGTAGGCACTCGGCAGGTCGAGTTTGGTGAAGAACCGGGGCCCCGCAGTGAGTCATCGCAATGAGTGCGTCCAGGGTGAGGTTGTCATCTCGGCAGGTCAGTTCATCTGGACCTCCTTGGGCAGACCTCTTCTAAATAACGTGCTAAGCGCTGGCTCATTCCATCCACTGGAAGCTGCTACTGTCCGGAAAGTAAGCGCATATTCAGCAGCCATCTGATTCCCCTGCTGGAACTACAGCAGACTCTCACCTCCCTCTCTGCCCTCCACGGGATGATCAAAAATAAATTTAAACAGAGCCATGGACCCCTCATAAGACTCAAGCTCCTCCTCTCCTCTACACCAGACGGCCGTAGCCCATTCCAATATTCTCTGCCCAGTCAGAGAGATAACCGTGGCAATCTTAGACCTCTTGGTGGTGGGAGCTCCCGTCTGATGTGCGAAATAAAGGGAACACTGAGGGAGGAAGCCACAGCATTTGGATGGTGTCCTATCATATTTCGCCGGGAAGGATAGATGGGCATCACTGACCTGAGCGGGTTGCTGAATGGGCTGGTGTGCTGACTCGTTGGCTCTAGAATATCCTCCTCTGTTGAGACATTGTAGACTGTGGAGACCATCTTCCACGGCCGTCCCCAGTTGAGCCAGCTGATCATGCAATTGACAAAGAAGGTCATCTTGTTCATTGATCGTCTGGGAGATGTCCAGTTATCCTGCTGCTTCCATATTTTGAGTTGCTATTCTGTAATGATGGGGCGGTGATTCGGAGCAGGTGAAACGTTTTAATAAAACAACAAATCCAAGTACACAACACTAACATAAGGCAGTATGCCGAGACACAAGAACAATACCAACTGGTGAGCGAACCTGGGAGAGTGACATATGAAGGAGACGAAATGATGAAGGTAATGGAGTCCAGATGTGAATCCCAGGACCGGTGGTTAGTACTCAAATCAAATCACACGTTATTTGTCACATGCACGTGGTTAGCAGATGTTAACCTCTCTAGGGTATGTGGGACGCAACATTCAGTGAGATTGCAGAGTGCCAAATTCAAATACAGAGATACTCATTATAAAAATCCAGTCCAATCTAATCCAACTATTTCATATAGGTTTAAAGATTAACTTCTTGTGAATCCAACGACGATGTTAGATTTAAAAAATGCTTTATGACGAAAGCATACCTTGCGATTATTTGAGAACATCGTCCAGTAGACAAATCATTACAAACAGTAACCAGCCAAGTAGAAGAGTTACACAAGTCAGAAATAGAGATAAAATTAATCACTTACCTTTGATGATCTTCATATGGTTGCACTCAGAAGACATTTGTTTATTCAATAAATGCTCGATAAAGTCTCTCTTTTCTTCAGTAATCTACAGGCTCAAGCACAGTCACAACAGGCAGATAAAAAAATCCAAATTGTATCCATAAAGTTCATAGAAACATGTCAAAAGATTGTTTATATTCAATCCTCAGGTTGTTTTTAGCCTAAATAATCAATAATATTTCAACCCGACAATAACATTGTCAATATAAAAGGTAAACAAGAAAGGCACTCATGCGCGCATGAAAAAGCTCTGTAACACGGCAGGGTCCACTCATTCAGACTGCTCTTACTCCCTCATTATTCAGATTACAAGCCTGAAACCATTTCTAAAGACTGTTGACATCTAGTGGAAGGCATAGGAACTGCAATTTGAGTTCTAAGTCAATGGATACTGTAATGGCATTGAATGGAAAAACAAAAACAAATCCTACTTCCTGAATGTATTTTTCTCAGGTTTTCGCCTGCCAAATCAGTTATTTTATACTCACAGACACAATTTAACAGCTTTGGAAACATAAGAGTGTTTTCTATCCAAATCTACCAATTATATGCATATCCTATCTTCTGGGCCTGAGTAGAAGGCAGTTTAATTTGGGCACGCTTTTCATCCAAAATTCCAAATGCTGCCCCATACACTAGAGAAGTTAATGCTTGTGCTTCGAGTTCCGACCATGTAGTAATATCTAACAAGTAATCTAACCTAACAATTTCACAACAACTCTCTTATACACACAAGTGTAAAATAATGCATAAGTATATGTATATACAAAGTATATGAATGAGTGATGGCCGAACGGCATAGGCAAGATGCAGTAGATGTTATAGAGTACAATATATACATACGAGATGAGTAATGTAGGGTATGTAAACATTATATAAAGTGGCATCTTATGGATGAAATCCCTTTAGCGGGATCTATTTAACAACATCTGGTGAAATGGTAGAGCGCCAAATTCAAATTAACTAGAAATATTAAACTTTTGTGAAATCACACAAGCAATACAAATTAAAGCTACACTTGTTGTTAATCCAGGCGCAGTGGATTAATGTGCATATTATTAGTAGAATTTCGAAAGCAAACCATGCTCTTATCTGAGGACCGCACCCCATCAAACAAAGACAGACTATCATAATTCAACCCGTCAGGCGCGACACGAAACTCAGAAATAAAGATATAATTCATGCCTTACCTTTGACGAGCTTCTTCTGTTGGCACTCCAATCTGTCCCATAAACATCACAAATGGTCCTTTTCTTTGATTAATTCCGTCGTTATATATCCAAAATGTCCATTTATTTGGCACGTTTGATCCAGAAAAACACTAGCTCCAACTCGCGCTACATGACTACAAAATATCTCATAATTTACCTGTAATCTTTGTCCAAACATTTCAAACAACTTTCCTAATACAACTTTAGGTATTTTGTAACGTAAATAATCAATCAAATTTAAGACGGGATAAGCTGCGTTCAATACCTGACAAAAACAAGTGAAGAACGTTCCAGGTCGTGCGCACCAGAACATTAGAGTGCACCTGGAGTGACACAGTTAAATAACAGGGCTACTTCTTCATTTCTCAAAAGAAAAACATAAACCAATTTCTAAAGACTCTTGACATCTAGTGGAAGCTATAGGAACTGCACGCATGTTTCTATTAACACGGGCTTGCCATAGAAAACCAATGGAAAACAGATTGACCTCAAAAAATGTTTTCCCTGGATGGAATGTGCTCGGGGTTTCGCCTGCCAAATCAGTTCTGTTATACTCACAGACTTTATTCAAATAGTTTTAGAAACTTCAGAGTGCTTTCCATTCAATTCTACTAATAATATGCACATCCTAGCTTCTGGGCCTGAGTAACAGGCAGTTTACTTTGGGCACGCTTTTCATCCAAGCTACTCAATACTGTCCCCCTGTTCCCAAAGAAGTTAATTAAAGTGGCTAGTAATGCATTTATTACATACAGTTTTCCATTATTAAAGTGGCTAGAGTTGAGTCAGTATGTTGGCAGCAGCCACTCAATGTTAGTGATGGCTGTTTAACAGTCTGATGGCCTTGAGATAAAAGCTGTTTATCAGTCTCTCGGTCCCTGCTTTGATGCACCTGTACTGACCTCGCCTTCTGGATGATAGCGGGGTGAACAGGCAGTGGCTCAGGTGGTTGTTGTTCTTGATGATCTTTCTGGCCTTCCTGTGACATCGGCTGGTGTAGGTGTCCTGGAGGGCAGGTAGTTTGCCCCCCGTGGATGCGCTGTGCAGACCGCACTACCCTTTGGAGAGCCTTACGGTTGTGGGCGGAGCAGTTGCCATACCAGGCGGTGATACAGCCCGACAGGATGTTCTCAATTGTGCATCTGTAAAGGTTTGTGAGTGTTTTTGGTGACAAGCCACATTTCTTCAGCCTCCTGAGGTTGAAGTGGCGCTCCTGCGCCTTCTTCACCTCACTGTCTGTGTGGGTGCACCATTTCAGTTTGCCCGTGATGTGTACACCGAGGAACTCCTCAATTGTCCAGTGTTGGTGATCGCATGCCCACTGGGACCGATTCTTCTTGTTTTTAGCTGATAGAGGAATGTAACCTGGTGTGGTCGTCTGCTTCAGTAGCCCATCCATGACAAGGATTGAGGAGTTATGCGTTCTGAGATGCCTTTCTGCACACTACTGTTATCCTGTTAGTGATCCCTTCGCACGCCAATCCCTTTAGCGGGATCGATTTGACAACATCCAGTGAAATTGCAGAGTGCCAAATTCAAACTACAGAAACATCAATATTCAGGATTCATGAAAATATGTGTAATACATCAAAATAAAGCTTAACTTCTTGTTAATCCAGCCGCACTGTCAGATTTCAAATAGGCTTTACGGCAAAAGCAGACCATGCGATTATCTGAGGACAGCGCCCCATCATACAAACACATTAAAATAATTTTCAACCAGGCAGGTGGCAACACAAAAGTCAGAAATAACGATATAATAAATGCCTTACCTTTGAAGATCTTCATTTTGCAATCTCAAACGTCTCAGTGACACAATGAATGGTTGTTTTGTTTGATAAATTCCTTCTTTATATCCCCAAAATGTCTATTTATTTGGCGCGTTTGATTCAGAAATACACCGGTTCCAACTCGCCCAACATGACTATAAAGTATCTAATAAGTTACCTGTAAACTTGGTCCAAACATTTCAAACAATGTTCCTAATCCAACCTCAGGTATCATGAAACGTAAATAATTGCTCAAATTTAAGACGGCATAAACTGTTTCCAATAGCGAACGAAAACAACGTGAAGCGCGTTCCAGTTCAAGTGCACCAAACAGTAGAGTCCACCTGGAGTGACACTTACAAAGAACAGCCCTACTTCTTCATGTCTCAAAAGAAAAACATTGAACAATTTCTAAAGACTGTTGACATCTAGTGGAAGCCATAGGAACTGCAACCAGGTTCCTATTAAATAGGGCTTCCCATAGAAACCTATTGGGAAATACTATGACCTCAATTTTTTTTTCCTGGATGGTTTGTTCCTGCCAAATCAGTTCTGTTATACTCACATACATTATTGTAACAGTATTAGAAACTTTAGAGTGTTTTCTATTCAAATCTACCAATTATATGCATATCCTAGCTTCTGGGCCTGAGTAACAGGCAGTTTACTTTGGGCACGCTTTTCATCCAGAAGTGAAAATACTGCCCCCTATCCCCAAGAAGATTTATCCAGCGCTGCTATTTGACTGTTTGTGGCCTGCCTGTTAGCTTGCACGATTCTTGCCATTCTCCTTCGACCTCTCTCATCAACGAGCTGTTTTCGCCCCAAAGAACTGCCCGCTGACTGGATGTTTTTTGTTTGTCATACCATTCTCGGTAAACCCTAGACATTGTCATGCGTGAAAAGCCCAGGAGGGCAGCCGTTTCTGAGATACTGGATCCGGCGTGCCTGGCTCTGACGATCATACAACTCAAAGTTGCTTAGGTCACTAGTTTTGCCCATTCTAACTTTCAATCGAACAGAAAGTCTGTAGTCCTTGTCACTTGCGTAGCGAGTCTGAGTTGTCGAACACTCAATGAGTAACCACATAAGAGTGTGTGTGTGTGTGTGGGTGCGTGTTTGCATGTTTGTTTGTGTTGGTGCGCACATTCGTGTGCACTTGCGTTTGCGTGACTTATACTTCATGGCTGACAGATCAAAATGATGGCTTTAATAAAGGCTTCCTATATGTATGTGTGGCTGAACCGGATGGCCTTTACAGCTGATATTTGGGCAGAGATGTGGTTCTATATGACTCTCTCTCTACAAGCACCAATGCAAGATCTCAGACAGCTATACAAATGTATGATCTTAATTTTGCTACAGTTTGGTACAGCAGGAAAATAATTCTGCAGCAACAGGAAATGTGAGTTATTATGTGGATTATAATTAATGGAAATTTTTCTAGGGGTTGATACATTTTTCGTAAGGGATAATCAAATCTGAAAATGTCATATTGGAAATCACAAACTTCAGAAGCCTTTTAAAAATACACTAGGAAAGTTCAGGATGATCAAATTAAGATCCTACATCTGTAGCAGCAACAACCAATCCCAGGTCTATCTCTCTCCCCCCCTTTCTCGCTCTCTACTCTATACTAAAAAAATGGCTATGGCTTCTATCTTCCAGCACCAGAGCTAATTGTGTCCATTCCTATTTCCAATATACACATTTCTGTTTGTTAAAGCATTATACTGGGCCATCTCCCACGTGGCTTATTTTTAAAATGCTCCTTTACCACGCAGTGTAGTAGGTGGTCTGCGGCATTACATACCTTAGCAGGTCTGCGAGGACACCAGTGGGTAGCAGCCGGGTGCTGAGGTTGTAGAAGCCAAGAATGTGATGAGTGATCACATAGAATAACAGATAGTTGACATGTGGAACAATACACCACTGTTAATTATCCCCCAACCAAGAGTATTCAATGACAAAGTCTTAGTAGTCACAAGAAATTAGTGGTGGGAGCAAATATTTGTAGTATTTGATGTCAGACATCTTGCTCTAAGAACACAGATGCATTGTATGAACACACACTGTACAGACCCATATACACCCTGCACAAACACATGTATGCAAGCACATACACTTCCTCTATCACTCTGGCACACACACAAATACAGCGGAAGTTGAAACAGATATTGATGCACACACACAAACATCAACGGCAGCATGTCTCCACTCAACACTTAAGCAAATGTACACAAAGGCAAGCACTGACACACTTTGTTTGCAATAAAAATAAATGTATTTTTGGGGTGTGCTTACATGCTTACATGCACCAGAGTGATAGAGAGTGTGTGTGTGTGCTTGCATATATATGTTTGTATGTGTATGTGTGTCACGCCCTGACCATAGAGAGCCCTTAGTTCTCTATGGTGTAGTAGGTCAGGGGGTGACTAGGGGGTGATCTAGTATAGCTATTTCTATGTGGGTGCTAATATGGTTCCCAATTAGAGGCAGCTGTTTATCGTTGCCTCTGATTGGGGATCATATTTAGGCAGGTTGTTTTCCCACCTGCATTTGTGGGATATTATTTTGTGTTTTGTGCATATGCACCACGTAGTCACGTTTCGTTGTTAATTTATTTGATTTATTGTTTTGTTTTGCTAAGTTTCACTTTATAATAAATATTTGGAACCCAACATCCGCTGCGCCTTGGTCTGTCTCTCCTCACGATCGTGACAATGTGGGTCGTTCTATAAATAAAGGGCCCAATCAAATCAAATTTTATTTGTCACATGCACTGAATACAACAGGTGACCTTACAGTGAAATGCTTACAATGTGTGACATCATGGTCAAAATTGTAAAATGGTTTGATATACATTTAAATATGACTGTCTTACAGGATCCAATGTGTAGTTACAGGAATACAAGTCTAGGTAGGCACAATGAGACCATAACTCCATCTAGCAACAACATAACATCTACATGTCATTCAAAATGTCACAAGAAACATGGACACCACATGTTTTTTGTCATGCCTAGTTGCCAGGTCTTTTTGTGCTTAAGTCAACTGCTTCATCATTTATAGCCATGCTAAACATTCCTGAAGAATTAAAATAATAAACAACAGCATTTCTATGTTTTAATAGTTGACATAATATAATACAATAATAACATAAAATGGATTCTGTCAACAAAATTGACAATAATAATAACCAATAATGAAATCATTATAATCAGTAAACTGTTCAAGCATTGGGCTTGAATGTGTGAGTCTGTGCCTTAAAACTAGCCATCAAATTATTGTTTCTTCTGTACTTGTTTCCTTGAAAGTGCATTGTAGCTTCAGGGGAGGAACTATCACTCCCTCTCCTCCATTGTGCTTTAAGAGGGAGGTGAGGAATAGGAAAAACAAGGGGAGAATCTCGATTGCATTTCCTTGATTCCTCATGTATTCTCTCCCTCTTCTCAAACCCCATTAGATAAGAAGGTGAGAGGGGAAGGACTTCTGACCTCATCCAATGGGTTTTGAGAAGGAGGCGAAGAAAGAGAATGCAACAAATCAAGGAAATGTAATTGAGATTCTCCCAAGGACAGAGGAAGCAAGTATTTGACAGCTATTAAAGCCCCATGTAGTCTTTGTATAAAAAAAATCACAGTATGTTTAATAAATCCCTGCCTGTGTTTATTTAATGAAAATAACTCAAAAATAAATGTATGTCATTTATTTCCCTGAGCCTCCTTGGCCCTTGAAATGCTCTTATCATGTGGGCATTAGGAAACATATTTTAAGATATTTACATACACAACCTTGATTGGCTACAGGATGGCCTAGATCCCACCATTTACCCAGATGAACAGTCATTGGTTTATTATAATCAGATCACATTGTGACGTCATGATGTGGGCCAAAAGATCCACCCCACCTGAACAGGCTGAAATTGCACGCATTGTTAAAAAAAAATAAAGAAAAAAGTACATTATCATAATTTTCAATATTTTAGAGTATTATTTTGACCTCTTAGTAGGGCCGGGACGATACCAGTATAGTGATACTTGTCATTATCATGGAAAGGACAAAAAACAAAACACTAAGCGGATTTAACTGAAAAACAGCCCTAACGTTGGAAATAAACATTATTATGTTGTCTTCCAGAGTCTCATGTATTTATTTTCCAAGCTATAGCGCACAATATTTTACATACAGCAGGTTTTTAAAGTGGAACTGACACGGTTTTACCAATATGAAATCTGTTCATATACCCCCAGGAAGAACATGACACTATTTAAAAAAATGACAAGCAAGCACATAGATATTTTAGATATTTCATTTTCGTATAGTAAGGCATTTGTGAAAAGTCTATAAAAATACAGAGTGGGAAAGTGGCTGTGCGTTTGGACAATTAATAGACACTGCAGTAAATAAAACCTAATAAAAACACATGTCTTGTCGAGGACTGGAGTCTGCGCCGACCGGTGCGCCATAGCAAATCAGAGCTACAGTAGGCCTATATGCAAATAAACCATTTGCCACATGGGCCTGCCATCATTAATTTTGAACTGGACTGTGTGTTTAGAGGCAGTAGCAACAGCGCGACTTTAGATCATTAGAACACATTCGCCAAAAGACACAAAACACACCTAAATTGGTTTACTGCAAACATGTAAAAACCACAGGAGTCCTCTTACATTTGGAAACATCACAGTCCTATTGGTTAAACAACCATGAAAAGGTAGGTGTCACGCCCTGGTCGAAATATATTATGTTTATTCCTCATTTATTCGGTCAGGCCAGGGTGTGACATGGGTTATTGTGGTGTGTTTTTGTCTTGGGGTTTTGTGGGATGTCTAGCGTTAGTCTATGGCTGCCTGAGGCGGTTCTCAATCAGAGTCAGGTGATTATCGTTGTCTCTGATTGGGAACCATATTTAGGCAGCCATATTCTTTGTGTGTTTCGTGGGTGATTGTCCTTAGTGTCCTTGTTCCTGTGTTAGTTTACACAAGTATAGGCTGTTTCGGTTTTCGTAACGTTCATTACGTTCTTTGTTTTGTAGTATTTGTATTGATTCGTGTTTACGCTTGTTGATTAAAACATGGATCGCAATCTACACGCTGCATTTTGGTCTGACTCTCCTTCGCCTACAGAAAACCGTTACAGTAGGTTCTCTCCCTCAGTTGCATATGCACATCGAAAAGATCAACAACTAATACAAGCCAGAGCGAGATGAGCTTAAATCTAACGAAAAACATTAGATAAACTCTGACTGCACTGATAAAACGATTGGGAATAGTAGCCTGCTCTTCCTTCTGCAGCTTGCCTGCCAATGCATGCTTATACCAACCCAAGATTTGACAACTGAATGGGAACTGCCCGCCCATTTGTTTGATGGCAAATACATTTGATTGCCAACTAAGATATATCCTAACTGTGGATAACAGTCGTTCAAGTTCAGCATATCTAGCTAGCTAGCAACCCAGACTGGCCATTGCTTTATAAGAAAAAAATATTGTGAACTTACGTACATAGGATGCTGTATATAGCATTAACATATTAAAATAAAAGAGATAAATAATATATGTCCAGTATTTGCTGCTAAGCTTGCAGATGTGCATAATATGCTGTGACCATAATCACAAATAATTGAATAACTCTAAGTAACAAAAACATATCTATAGGCTGTTGTAACATTGGCATTTAAAACATGTTTTGAATTCCTTTGCACTGCATGGATTACCAGTGCGGTTGAATGCAGCATTGCTGTATGGGGCTGCTGCTCAAATGTTGCTGTAATAGGCCTACATGTTTCTCTTTTGCATGGTGTTTTGTTTTTTGGTTATTCATTGTCAAGCTTTATAAACCGAAGCCAGACTGCAAAATTTTAGTAGCCTAGCTAGGACTGAGGGATGTGTCTGTACACTTTGTAAACGGGACACACAAAAGCAGCGCAATCGAAGTTGAACACATCAGGTTGTAATTTCAGAAAGTAGGTGACTCAACTTATTTATACTTCCTAGTGTGTCCTATTCGGCCCACGGGCCTTGTGTTTGACATATGTGCATTAGCCTATTAGCCACATTATGACTGACTTGTGATCATTGCCCTTGCTAGTTTGATTGTATTGACATTCCCAGTCTTAGTTACAGTCATCCGTCCTTGTTCAACATATTGAGTCATTGATATTGAAACAGTGCATCCCGAATGGGTGGAGGCAGTAAACAATGTAGGCCTGTGATTTACAACCTGATAGCAATATATTTTGGACCGCTACGAAATATTTTGGTTAATTTTTGAATCATTCTATTTTGCCAATAATGCCTTTGGGTCAAATATAACCTTTTTTTCAAAACTGTTAAATTGAGTTGGTTTTGCAGCATAAACTGGGAATTTGACATTTTTGACTGATATTATGATTGTCTGTTTGTTTCATATCTGCAAAGTAGTTCAAAAACGCTGTAAGTTCCAGTCATGTAGAATTATGTAGAATTGCATGAAATGTGTTACATTTTTTGGGCATGCTTTCCGGTATCTCAGAGCTTCCCAGGTCACCCCCCAATCGCGCTCACTTCTTGTTCCGGTTTACAAATTAAGCACAGGCTAATAACTAGCAATATATGTTGTTGTTTTGGCTGTATGGCATGATTGAATAAGATTACTAACGGTTAGTTCGGTAGCTAGGATATACAGTGCATTCCTTGACTTTTTCCACATTTTGTTACGTTACAGCCTTATTCTAAAATGGATTGAATAGTTTTTGTCCCCGTCAAACTTCACACAATACCCCATAATGACAAAGCAAAACAGGTTTTTAGATATCTTCGCACATTTATTACAAATTAGAAACTGAAAGATCACATTTACAGAAGTATTCAGACCCTTTACTATATACTTCGTTGAAGCACCTTTGTCAGCGATTACAGCATAGAGTCTTCTTGGGTATGACGCTATAAGCTTGGCACACCTGTATTTGGGGAGTATCTCCCATTCTTATCTACAGATCCTGTCAAGTTCTGTTAGGTTAGCTATTTTCAAGTCTCTCCAGAGAAGTTTGATCGGGTTCAAGTCCGGCCTCGGGCTGGGCCCCTCAAGGACATTCAGAGAATTGTCCCGAAGCCACTCCTGCATTGTCTTGGCAGTGTACTTAGGGTCGTTGTCCTGTTACAAGAGGAACATTCGCCCCAGTCTGAGGTCCTGAGTGCTCTGGAGCAGATATTCGTCAAGGATCTCTCTGTACTTTGCTTCGTTCATCTTCCCTCGATCCTGACTAGTGTCCCATTCCCTGCCACTGAAAAATGGCGCCAGATTTTCTCCAGATGTGACACTTGGCATTCAGGCCAAAGAGTTCAATATTGGTTTCATTAGACCAGAAAAAATTGTTTCTCATGGTCGAAGAGTTTTTAGGTGCTTTTTGGCAATCTCCAAGTGGGCTGTCACTTGCCTTTTACTGAGGATTGGCTCCAGTCTGGCCACTCTACCATAAATGCCTCATTGGTGAAGTGCTGCAGAGATGGTTGACCTTCTGGAAGGTTCTCCTATCTCCAAAGAGGAACTCTGGAGCTCTGTCAGAGTGATCATCGGGTTCTCCCTGACCAAGGCCCTTTTCTCCCGATTGCTCAGTTTAGCCTGGCGGCAAGCTCTAGGAAGAGTGTTGGTGGTTCCAAACTGCTTACATTTAAGAATAATGGAGGCCAATGTGTTCTTGGGGACCTTCAATGCTGCAGACATTTTTTTGTACCCTTCCCCAGATCTGTGCCTCAACACAATCCTGTCACGGAGCTCTTCAGACAATTCCTTCAACCTCATGGCTTGGTTTTTCATGTTCAATCAATTGAATTTATCACAGGTGGACTCCAATCAACTTGTAGAAACATCTCAAGGATGATCATTGGAAACAGGATGTGCCTGAGCTCAATTTCGAGTCTCATAGCAAAGGGTCTGAATACTTAAATAAATAAGAAATTGCTGTTTTAAATGTTTAATACATTTGCAAAACATTCTAAAACCCTGTTTTCGCTTTGTCATTATGGGGTATTGTGTGTAGATTGAGGAAAATGAAATAATTGTATCCATTTTAGAATAAGGCTGTAACGTAACAAAATATGGAAAAGGTCTGAATACTTTATCTTGGCCAGGTCGCAGTTGCAAATGAGAACTTGTTCTCAACTAGCCTACCTGGTTAAATAAAGGTGAAATAAAAAAATAACAAATAAAAATAAAAATGCACTGGATCAGTCAGCTAACCGTTTACAGTAAAAGTAGTTCATTAATAAGTCAATACACACTAAATCTTATGCATCAATTGAGAAATCTTACTTTATCTTGGCACTATAGCATGGTATAGGTAGCTATTAATCAATTAATTAATAAATATTAGATTCATAGATTCATAAAATGGAGTTAGAAGGGTGAACTTCTACTTTGAAAGGACAAGAAGTGTTGGCTGCGCACTTAACCAATGACAGGCATTCCACATTTAGGCCCACCCATTTGGGAGCCAGGCCCACCCACTGGGGAGTCAGGCCCAACTAATCAGAACATGTTTTTCCCCTCAAAATGGTTTTATTACAGATAAAAAATACTCCTCAGTTTCATCAGCTGTCTGGGTGGCTGGTCCCAGGTAAAGAAGCCGAATGTGGCGGTCCTGGGCTGGTGTGGTTACTCGTGGTATGCGGTTATGAGGCTAGTTGGATGTGCTACCACATTCTCTAAAACGACATTGGAGGCTGCTTATGCTAGAGAAATGAACATTAAATTCTCTGGCAACAGCATCATGTTGTGGGGGTGATTTGCTGCAAGAGGGACTGGTGCACTCCACAAAATAGATGGCATCATATGGTCTTCCAAATGGACAATGGACAATAGCCCCAAGCATACTTCCAAAGTTGTGGCAAAATGGCTTAAGGACAACAAAGTCAAGGTACTGGAGTGGCTATCACAAAGCTCTGACCTCAATCCGATATAGAACATTTGTAAGCAGAACTGAAAAAGCATGTGCGAGCAAGGAGGCATACAAAGCTGACTCAGTTACACCAGCTCTGTCAGGAGGAATGGGCCAAAATTCACCCAACTTATTGAGGGAAGCTTATGGAAGTTTACCTGAAATGTTTAACCCAAGTTAAACTATTTAAAGGCAATGCTACCAAATACTAATTGAGTGTATATACACTTCTGAACCACTGGGAATGTGATGAAAGAATTAAAAGCTGAAATAAATCATCCTCTTTGTCACGCCCTGACCGTAGAGATCTTTTTATTCCCTATGTTTTGTTGGTCGGGGTGTGACTCGGGTTGGATACTCTATGTTCTTTGTTTCTATGTTTTGACCGGGTATGGCAACAGGAATAAGAAGTATGTCAATTCCAGAGTAACTGTTATGAACAGGGG
Source organism: Oncorhynchus masou masou (assembly GCF_036934945.1). NCBI lineage: Eukaryota > Metazoa > Chordata > Actinopteri > Salmoniformes > Salmonidae > Oncorhynchus > Oncorhynchus masou. The sequence continues at coordinate 15,088,594 of NC_088232.1, forward strand.
AGTACAATTAGTATAGTATAGTGAAATCTCCATAAATCTACAAGTCAAACATTTTTCATTTTTGCTTTTAACATTTTAGATGCCTGTGTGAGGTTGATACTAATAGTGACTAGGCATTTAGTACCCCAAATGTTAAGTGTCATAAAGCTATACTAATTGAGTGTATATACACTTCTGAACCAGTGGGAATGTGACGAAATAATTAAAAGCTGAAATAAATCATCCTCTTTGTCACGCCCTGACCGTAGAGATTGTTTTATTCTCTATGTTTTGTTGGTCAGGGTGTGACTCGGGTTGGATACTCTATGTTCTTTGTTTCTATGTTTTGACCGGGTATGGCTACAGGAATAAGAAGTATGTCAATTCCAGAGTAACTGTTATGAACAGGGGAGTACAATTAGTATAGTATAGTGAAATCTCCATAAATCTACAAGTCAAACATTTTTCTCTCAATCAGGGACCAGCTGTCTATTGTTGTCTCTGATTGGGAACCAAACTTAGGCAGCCTTTTTTCATTTTGTATTTGTGGGTAATTGTCTAAGTTAGGGGCATTAAAGCCTAAGTAAGCTTCACGGTCGTTTCCTTGTTCTTTGTTTTGTTGGCAACATTTATCAAATAAAGATATGTACGCTCACCACGCTGCAACTTGGTCCGGTCATTTTCACGACGACAGCGATCGTGACACTCTTCGACTATTATTCTGACATTTCACATTTTTAAAATAAAGTGGTGATCCTAACTGACCTAAGACAGGGACGTTTTACTAGGATTAAATGTCAGGATTTGTGAAAAACTGAGTTCAAACGTATTTGGCTAAGGTGCATGTAAACTTCCAACTTCAACTGTACCAGCTATGCATAGCATCGCTCAAATTAGGTCATTTTAAATGATATGTATATGGCAATAGAAGTGTATTGACTGTTCCTTGTAACATGAAAATATTGCTAGACAAGTAATAAAATACCACTTGAATCAAAGAGACAGACATCGGCAACAATAATGACCGGACTATTTAGCCCCACTTGAGCATGTCTCAACAACAACAAAAACAGAGGATGTGTTCATAGTCACCAACAGAGTATACCCGCACACCCAAATTTCAACCAATCGGCATTCCCCAATGCGCCCTGTAAAAGCATGCCGCGCGGCGGCAAAAGCGGTGACCGCAAATGCACCCAAGCAGCACAGGAAAAAGACATCAAGCTATGATGAATAAATGAAAACCTTTACCAGACGATAACTACCATCCCCAAATATAAAATAGGGACAAGTAGATAAACAATCACCATCCTCCTGAGTTCACCCTCCCCTCAAAATATTATATATATATATATATATATATATACACCCATGTAGCGTTCAGCTAGCTGGCAATTAGACGGCCAGCCAGTGTGTAGTTTATCCCTGTCTCGGTATCACTAACACCAGCATACATCTCTAACAATAAACAAGCCAGCAAATTTAATAGTACCTAACATTCCGTTATGTAATATAAACAATATAGTTAGGCTTGAAACCCAGTCAAAAGCCACATAACTATTTAACCAAATATGCCTGGACCCCTATGTGTAAAATAAAAGTATACATAAAACATGTAACTACCTGGCATAGTGTGGCTGTAGCTATAGTTACACCCTTGTAAACTTAGCAAGCTGACTAAATAACGCAGCCAACATTAGCTATGATCCAACTTTACCTCGCCAGTCATTGTCGTGCTAGCCAGTCGATCATATAAGTAATTTCATTGTTTCCTCATGTTCTAACAGTTCACTATCCACTGTATCCAAGTTCAAAATACACTTCCCCATGATGTAGAAGACATGAACAAGTCAGGGAGTTATTTCCTCATGTATGTTTCAGCCATCTTTACAGAGTCAAATGTGTGCTCACCATTCTTGGTTTCGAAATGTAATGACAAATGCCCAGGGTGCAATCTGGTCAGGCAGCCGCCTCCTTAGGGTGCGATGGGCCCTCTCGATTTCCAGTGGGTGTGCGGAAGGGGATAGATCCAGAATTTTGGGAATCCATTCCTGTAGAAAGAGGATGGCGTTTCTTCCCTCCATGAGCGCCTTTGGAAATGTTCATAATAATCAAATGCATCCTCGAGTTTAGAGACGGTGTCTTCTAACTTCTTGTACTTTTGGTCCACATCCTCGTGGACGTCCAGGATGGCAGCCTGGTCTTTTTCTAACTGTGTCACTCGTCCGGTTGTGACTTTTCTGACAGAAAGTGTCTCTTGGATTTTTGTTATACCCTTGTCCATCTCCATTCTGCGCCATGCTGGTGCTTTCTTCCGAGCTAGCATCCACTGAGGCCGAAGAAGGGCTGTCAGAGGAGGGCATTTTTCCATGCCTCATCTGAGGCTTTGACATATTGGGCATCTTTTGTTTTGGCGATAAAAGAGATGTTTTTAACGTCCAACTCACTATTAACAAACAGGTAGACCTGTCAAAATGTTTTGAAAGTTCGAGGATGCTACACAGACACGTCTTGCTGGAGCTTCGCCATTGCCGGAAGTCCGGCTTGTCATTGTTGATAGACAACAATAATATGTTCACTTCTTCCACACTCACTTTACGGAACAAAAAATTACAATGCTTGTTTTCATAATTTGATCAGTTATACTTGGATGTGTAGTGCCAGTGAATGCTTTTGGCATGTCATGACTAAGTTTTCTAATCTTGCCAATTAAAAAAATAATTAAAACAGTTGAAAATATCAGTGGGTTTTGTGATAAATGAGCCATCTGATTCAATCAATGATAGATCCCAAAATTTGATAGATCCCAAAACCCCGTTTCGCTAGCGGAACCCCTCGACAACAGCCAATGAAATTGCAGGGCGCCAAATACAAATCAACAGAAATCTGATAAATCAAATTTCTCAAACATACAAGTATTAGGCACCATATTAAAGATAAATCCAGCCACAGTGTCTGATTTCAAAAATGCTTTACAGCGAAAGCTCCACAAACGATTATGTTAGGTCACCACCAACTCATAGAAAAACCCAAACATTTTTCCAGCCAAAGAGAGGAGTCACAAAAAGCACAAATAGAGATAAAATTAATCACTAACCTTTTATGATCTTCAGATGACCCTCATAGGACTTCATATTACACAATACATGTATGTTTTGTTCGGTAAAGTTCATATTTATATCCAAAAATCTTATTTTACTTTGGCGTGTTATGTTCAGTAGTTCCAAAACATGCAGTGATATTGCAGAGAGCCACATGAATTCACAGAAATTGTCATTATAAATGTTGATGAAAATACATGTGTTCCACATGGAAATATAGATAAACTTCTCCTTAACTTCTTGCGTCGAGCAATCCTGTATCCGGGAGCGTAATCATAGCCTCAAGCTCATTAGCATAACGCAACGTTAACTATTCATGAAAATCGCAAATGAAATGAAAGAAATCTATTCACTCACAAGCTTAGCCTTTTGTTAACAACACTGTCATCTCAGATTTTCAAAATATGCTTTTCAACCATAGCTACACAAGCATTTGTGTAAGAGTATTGATAGCTAGCATAGCATTAAGCCGAGCATTCAGCAGGCAACATTTTCACAATAACAAGAAAAGCATTCAATTAAAATCATTTACCTTTGAAGAACTTCAGATGTTTTCAATGAGGAGACTCTCAGTTAGATAGCAAATGTTCAGTTTTTCCAAAAAGATTATTTGTGTAGGAGAAATCGCTCCTTTTTATTCATCACGTTTGGCTAAGAAAACCCCCCGAAAATTCAGTCATTACAACTCCGAACATTTTTCCAAATTAACTCCATAATATCGACAGAAACATGGCAAACGTTGTTTAGAATCAATCCTCAAGGTGTTTTTCACATATCTATTCTATAATATATCAGTCGTGACAGTTGGTGTCTCATCAGAAGCAAACGGAAAAATAGTGCAGCTGGAGATCACGCAATAATTTCAACGGAGGACACCAAGCGGGCACCTGGTAGATGTAGTCTCTTATGGTCAATCTTGCAATGATATGCCTACAAATACGTCACAATGCTGTCGACACCTTGGGGAAGCGACAAGAATCCTAAGCTCATTCGTGGCCCATTCACAGCCATATAACGAGTCATTGGCATGAGGCGGTTTCAAAAAATGTGGCACTTCCTGATTGGATTTTTATCTAGGTTTCGCCTGTAACATCAGTTCTGTGGCACTCACAGACAATATCTTTGCAGTTTTGGAATAGTCAGAGTGTTTTCTTTCCAAAGCTGTCAATTATATGCATAGTCAAGCATTTTTTCGTGACAAAATATCTTGTTTAAAACGGGAACGTTTTTCATCCAAAAATTAAAATAGCGCCCCCTATATCCAAGAAGTTAAAACTTACTACCCTCTCCACTACTGTTCCATCGATGTGGATAGGGGGGTGTTCCCTCTGCTGTTTCCTGAAGTCCATAATCATCTCCTTAGTTTTGTTGACATTGAGTGTGAGGTTATTTTCCTGACACCACACTCCGAGGGCCCTCACCTCCTCCCTGTAGGCCGTCTCGTCGTTGTTGGTAATCAAGCCTACCACTGTTGTGTCGTCTGCAAACTTGATGATTGAGTTGGAGGCGTGCGTGGCCATGCAGTCGTGGGTGAACAGGGAGTACAGGAGAGGGCTCAGAACGCACCCTTGTGGGGCCCCAGTGTTGAGGATCAGCGGGGTGGAGATGTTGTTACCTACCCTCACCACCTGGGGGCGGCCCGTCAGGAAGTCCAGTACCCAGTTGCACAGGGCGGGGTCGAGACCCAGGGTCTCGAGCTTGATGACGAGTTTAGAGGGTACTATGGTGTTAAATGCTGAGCTGTAGTCGATGAACAGCATTCTCACATCGGTATTCCTCTTGTCCAGATGGGTTAGGGCAGTGTGCAGTGTGGTTGAGATTGCATTGTCTGTGGACCTTTTTGGGCGGTAAGCACATTGGAGTGGGTCTAGGGTGTCAGGTAGGGTGGAGGTGATATGGTCCTTGACTAGTCTCTCAAAGCACTTCATGATGACGGAAGTGAGTGCTACGGGGCGGTAGTCGTTTAGCTCAGTTACCTTAGCTTTCTTGGGAACAGGAACAATGGTGGCCCTCTTGAAGCATGTGGGAACAGCAGACTGGTATAGGGATTGATTGAATATGTCCGTAAACACACCAGCCAGCTGGTCTGCGCATGCTCTGAGGGCGCGGCTGGGGATGCTGTCTGGTCTGCAGCCTTGCGAGGGTTAACACGTTTAAATGTTTTACTCACCTCAGCTGCAGTGAAGGAGAGACCGCATGTTTCCATTGCAGGCCGTGTCAGTGGCACTGTATTGTCCTCAAAGCGGGCAAAAAAGTTATTTAGTCTGCCTGGGAGCAAGACATCCTGGTCCGTGACTGGGCTGGTTTTCTTTTTGTAATCCGTGATTGACTGTAGACCCTGCCACACACCTCTTGTGTCTGAGCCGTTGAATTGCGATTCTACTTTGTTTCTATACTGACGCTTAGCTTGTTTGATTGCCTTGCGGAGGGAATAGCTACACTGTTTGTATTCGGTCATGTTTCCGGTCACCTTGCCCTGATTAAAAGCAGTGGTTCACACTTTCAGTTTCACGCGAATGCTGCCATCAATCCACGGTTTCTGGTTTGGGAATGTTTTAATCGTTGCTATGGGAACGACATCTTCAACGCACGTTTTAATGAACTCGCTCACCGAATCAGCGTATTCGTCAATGTTGTTGTTTGACGCAATATGAAACATATCCCAGTCCACGTGATGGAAGCAGTCTTGGAGCGTGGAATCAGATTGGTCGGGCCAGCGTTGGACAGACCTCAGCGCGGGAGCTTCTGTTTTAGCTTCTGTCTCTAGGCAGGGAGCAACAAAATGGAGTCGTGGTCAGCTTTTCCGAAAGGAGAGCGGGGGAGGGCCTTATATGCGTCGCAGAAGTTAGAATAGCAATGATCCAAGGTTTTGCCAGCCCTGGTTGCGCAATCGATATGTTGATACAATTTAGGGAGTCTTTTCAGATTGGCCTTGTTAAAATCCCCAGCTACAATGAATGCAGCCTCAGGATATGTGGATTCCAGTTTGCAAAGAGTCAAATAAAGTTTGTTCAGAGCCATCGATGTGTCTGCTTGCGGGGGAATATATACGGCTGTGATTATAATCGAAGAGAATTCCCTTGGTCGATAATGCGGTCGACATTTGATTGTGAGGAATTCTAAATCAGGTGAACAGAAGCACTTGAGTTCCTGTATGTTGTTGTGACCACACCATGTCTTGTTAACCATAAAGCATACGACCCGCCCCTCTTCTTATCGGAAGGATGTTTGTTTCTTTCGGTGCGATGCGTGGAGAAACCAGCTGGCTGCATGTTTCCGAGCCATGTTTCCGTGAAGCAAAGAACGTTACAGTCTCTGATGTCCCTCTGGAATGCTACCCTTGCTCGGATTTCATCAACCTTGTTGTCAAGAGACTGGACATTGGCGAGAAGTATGCTAGGGAGTGGTGCTCGATGTGCCCGTCTCCGGAGTCTGACCAGAAGACCGCTTCGTTTCCCTCTTTTTCCGAAGTCGTTTTTTTGGGTCGCCGGCTGGGATCCATTCCGTTGTCCTGGGTGAAAGGCAGAACACAGGATCCGCTTCGCAAAAGTCATATTCTTGGTCGTACTGATGGTGAGTTGACGCTGCTCGAATATTCAGTAGTTCTTCTCGACTGTATGTAATGAAACCTAAGATGACCTGGGGTACCAATGTAAGAAATAACACAAAAAAACAAAAAACTGCATAGTTTCCTAGGAACGCGAAGCGAGGCGGCCATCTCTGTCGGCGCCAGAATCTATGTGAGTTTCAGAGATTGTCAGAATATGAATGTCATCTGTTACTAGCAAATTATTTGTTTCATGAACCTTGTTTCTTAAGCTACATATGTTATTTTTAGCACTTTTCTGAGGTGGTTGATTGATTCAATTAGCAGAAATGCTTAGCAGAAGTAGACATGCTCATGTTATTTATGTTAGTGCAGGTTGAGCTGCACACAGTGGATGCCCTACTAGGGAACACCGCCTCATTGCTAACAGTACAACTCTGGTTCATAGCCACATGATTACAGCATACAATAGCTGTAGAATCAGCAGAGGCATTCAAGGCAGTAAGAGGGGCATAAATTAGGTTACTTACATTCTGTCTTCCAATTCAGAATTTCTGTCTTCCAATCCATAATTTACATTTTCTGAAGCATTATGACAATTCAGCGATACAATGGTAGGGATTAACTGAACTGGGGTCATTTATAATTAATTGTCTCAACACAGCCTTATAATGCCGTGAATGGAGCCAGAAAGCCAAATGATTTGGGTGGATCCCATCCTCCTTATAAACGAGCTTTGTTTCCAGAAAGTATCAAAATTGTCAATACATGTTACACCCACAGAGCTGCAATAGTCTCCTAGCCAGGTCTAAAAGTTTGATGAAGTGTTCATTGCCATGATTTAGGGAGGGCACAGGGCCAGATATTATGGGGCATTTGTTGGTGTCAAGCAGAGACCCAATCAGTTCTTTAAAATCCCTCTTCAGCTGTTCTGAACTGCCCTTCATAATGTCATTGAATCCCACATTAACTATGATAGAAGACATTTCCTGTTGCATGTTTAAAATGTTTGGAAGCAGCCGAATGATGTTCTGTACTTGTGCTTCTGGATAGCACACAGTTTTTGCTCCAGGGACTGATACATTTCTCACCATTGAACTGCAATTGCCGGAGAAGGGGAGGGAGAATTCCCTCACACAATTTGTGGAACCTTTCACGGGCCCAAGAGAAGCAGGATAGCATATGCCCGCTGCTTCCGGCGATAGACATTCCACAGCAGGCAGTGCCCCATCAGATCCAGAGAGAGTGAAAGGAGCCGAACTCAACGACGAAGCCGCTGCTGGAGTCAGCACAGCCATTGCAGACACAGTCAGTCCCAGCGATGAAGGTGCAGGTAGATCAGGCACCAGTGTGGCGAAGCTATTCCTCGTGTCAATCTGCTCCGCATCTCTTTCAGACACTCCAGTCCGCTTAGCAGCAAGCCGCTGCATGTTGCTCACTCTCTCTCCTGTGGGGAGATCAGGGGAGCCTGATTAACCACAGGAAGTGTCTGAGGTTATAGAGATCTAGAGCAAACAACACAACATGGCCACCACCACAGCCACCAACAGACTGGTGGTTTTGGCGACATGGAGTACAGCTATGGACAGAAGTACTTTTTGTATCAGGTTAAGAGTCGTAACGCAGCAGGTTAGGATAATTAACGTAGTAGGTTAGAATAATTAGGTTACAGTTATGAAAAGGGTCAGGGTTAGCTAAAATGCTACAGTGCAACATTTGGTTCATAGTTTTAGTCAATTAGCCACAACCCAGACTGGGCTCAGACCAGAGAGAGCAAAAGAAAGAGGGGGGAGCGAGAGAAAGGGAGAAAGGGGAGAGGGAGGGAGAAAGGGGAGAGGGAGGGAAGGAGAAGGGGGGAGTGGAAGGGAGGGAGAGTGAAAGGTACTTTAAACATGGACTCAGTACAAGCACAACACACTGCCTTATGGTTTTAACAATAGTGGGGGTGTGCTGGGGAGTTTTACCCACTGTGAGACATGGACACAGAACAAACAGGCTTGTGGTCACCGTCAGAGCCAAGGGGACTCACACAGGATTTACAGCTGAACTGAGTTACTTTAAGCATCAACGCACATATGCACCACACACACACACACACACACACACACACACACACACACACACACACACACACACACACACACACACACACACACACACACACACACACACACACACACACACACACACACACACACCACTGAGACAAGCCAAGTCCCACTGCAAACACCCACAAACATGCTGACTCCCCCACTGGGCCTTGGCCCAGGTGGGAGCGAGAAAGATATGTCTCTGTTTACCCGTCTGCTCGCACGTTACTAATGGCCTTCTGCTGGAAGAGCTCCTTTACTTGGTATTACTACTACTACTGCACCACTGTATAAATACTGCTCTGCCTCAGTACTTAATACAAGTAGGCTTTCCTTTGAACACTGTCCTAGGCCTGAATCATGACCTGAGATGTAGCCTACGCATGTCCTGTAACTCAAATGTTGTGTAAAGACATTGAAATCAATTGAGTACTACAGTAGGAGTCATAATACCCAGAAAACCTAGCAGTAAAACCAAGAAATGGTTTTAACCGTCTAAATCTCTCTCGGACAAGGTAACTTTGATCAATATTAGTTGCCTGTAATTATCCCCCCCAAAATGAAATGCTAATTCGTCGCTAATGTGGCTTTCATACAGAACTACACATCCTGTTGCAAGCTTCGATGTTCTCACTCAAGGCTCGGTGGGAAAAACTCTCCACATTTCTCCATGCAAACTTTCATCAACAAGTATCAATTAACCTAGCAAGTAGATATTATAGCCTTTTTAGATTCTCATGTAAAGAATTGATATTGTGTATTTCTCGTGTGTATTATTATTTTTAGCATTTATCAAATTACCTAGCTAGCTACCTTAGCATTTTTTAATTACAATAATCTTTTGAATTACCCTCTGGCCTTTGTAGCTAACTAGCTAACCTTAGGTCTCTCGGTTGATCAGAAGCAAGGATGGTCCTGTGCTATGTACCGGATTGTAACAACTTCTCCATTAAGCATACATTTCTATTTGATTGTTTTCCGACCTTTGTAAGCGAGAGGCATCGCTGGAGCTGTGTGATAAGGTAAACCCTGTTTGTGAGCTGCTAACGAAGCTATTTTGGCTAAATCAAAGATCTGTGGTTATCTAGATGATTTTGAAAATTTGCTAGATAACACGTTACCTTCCTTTAAAGTACAAAGAAAACCAGCATAGGCTAGCATAATGACTGTTGTAACTTTGTCCTTTGTGAGCTAGCCAGCTAGTTAAGGTTAGCTCATGGTTTGTGTAGTCATACTTTTTCACATGGTGACATACTAGCTAGCATTAGCCCACCAGGGCAGGGATATAGCTAGACAAATATTGCATTGTTGGCTAGCTAGTTAGGCATTTTGGTTGGCTAGTTGGTTACATTAGCTAACGTTAGCTAGTTAACGTTGCACCGTATCTCACCTGACATAGTAGTGAAGTTTTGCATTCCACAGATTTAGTTCCTGAATGTTACCCGGGCAAGTAGAAATCATGGTCTGCTGGCCAGTGCCCAAAATCCTTATGTTCCATCCCTGCATGTCAGTCCCTTTCAGACAATCTGCCTATCACTGTTGGTCCTCCTTGGACACAGGTCTCTCTTCGGCGAGCCCAAACCCCCTGATACACTACATGACCAAAATGATGTGGAGAAAGCGCTCTACCCCGAGCTGGATTAGCGAAACAGACAAAAAGCTGGTCACAAAAGCAGACATCCTTGGTCCTATCCATATACGTGCGTAAAGCGCACACAGGCCATGCAACCTCTGTTGTTCACTGGAAGAAAACAGAAAAGACGAGAAAGGGAACAGCTCAAAAGCAAGGGACCGGTAAGAAATAAGCATGACCTTGGGAGAAAAGGCTGCATGAGAACGTATCATCACGTTGGAGTCAACAGGCGCAGACTCCAAACAGGAAAGGCATACAGATCCCAAACGCACTTGACTGACACTAAGGCCATGAGCAGGCTAGTCTTGTAAGAATGGATATTCATGTCCACGAACTCCAATGTTTCAAATGGAGGCTCTCACAGAGCGACCAGGACCAAAGCCAGGTCCCAGTTTGGTGCCATAGATTTACCTATGGTACCTCTTTCACTGCAATGCGGACGACACACAGCTGTACATTTCCATGAAACATGGTGAAGCCCCAAAATGTCCTACCCTGGAAGCCTGTGTTTCAGACATTAGGAAGTGGATGGCGGCAAATGTTTTTCTTTTGAACTCGGACAAAACAGGGATGCTTGTTCTAGGTCCCAAGAAGCAAAGAGATCTTCTGTTGGATCTGACAATTCATCTTGATGGTTGTACAGTCGTCTAAAATGAAACTGTGAAGGAAATTTGATCATATTACTCCAGTACTAGCCTCCATACACTGGCTTCCTGTCAAGGCAAGGGCTGATTTCAAGGTTTTACTGCTAACCTACAAAGCATTACATGGGCTTGCTCCTACCTATCTCTCTGATTTGGTCCTGCCGTACATTTCTACACGTAAGCTACGGTCACAAGATGCAGGCCTCCTAATTCTCCCTAGAATTTCTAAAGGAAAAAGCTGGAGGCAGGGCTTTCTCCTATAGAGCTCCATTTTTATGGAATGGTCTGCCTACCCATGTGAGAGACGCAAACTAGGTCTCAACCTTTAAGTCTTCACTGAAGACTCATCTCTTCAGTGGGTCATATGATTGAGTCTAGTCTGGCCCAGGAGTGTGAAGGTGAACGTAAAGGCTCTGGAGCAACGAACCGCCCTTGCTGTCTCTGCCTGGCCGGTTCCCCTCTTTCCACTGGTATTCTCTGCCTCTAACCCAATTACAGAGGATGAGTCACTGGCTTACTGGTGCTCTTTCATGCCGTCCCAAGGAGGGGTGCGTCACTTGAGTGGGTTGAGTCACTGATGTGATCTTCCTGTCTGGGTTGGCAGCCACCCCCCCTTGGGTTGTGTCGTGGCGGAGATCTTTGTGGGCTATACTCGGCCTTGTCTCAGGATGGTAAGTTGGTGGTTGAAGATATCCCTCTAGTGGCGTGGGGGCTGTGCTTTGGCAAAGTGGGTGGGGTTATATACTTCCTGTTTGGCCCTGTCCGGGGGAATCAACGGATGGGGCCACAGTGTCTCCTGACCCCTCCTTTCTGTCTCAGCCTCCAGTATTTATGCTGCAGTAGTTTGTGTCGGGGGGCTAGGGTCAGTTTGTTATATCTGGAGTACTTCTCCTGTCTTATCCGGTGTCCTGTGTGAATTTAAGTATATATATATTTTTTCTCTCTCTCTCTCTCTCTCTCTCTCTCTCTCTCTCTCTCTCTCTCTCTCACTCTCTCTCTCAGGACCTGAGCCCTAGGACCTTGCATCAGGACTACCTGGCATGATGACTCCTTGCTGTCCCCAGTCCACCTGGCCGTTCTGCTGCTCCAGTTTCAACTGTCCTGCTTGTGATTATTATTATTTGACCATGCTGGTCATTTATGAACATTAGAACATCTTGGCCATGTTCTGTTATAATCGCAACCCGGCACAGCCAGAAGAGGAATAGCCACCCCTCATAGCCTGGTTCCTCTCTAGGTTCCTTCCTGGGTTTTGGCCTTTCTAGGGAGTTTTTCCTAGCCACAATGCTTCTACACCTGTATTGCTTGCTGTTTTGGGTTTTAGGCTGGGTTACATTTGATTTGATTTTGACCTCGGCATTCCTCTGGACCCTCATCTCTGTTTTGACAAACACATCAACAATATTTCAAGGACAACTTTTTTCCATCTTTGTAACATTGCAAAAATCAGTAATATTTTGTCCAAAAATAATGTACAAAAATGAATCTGAGTTTTTGTTACTTCTAGATTAGAGCATATCAGTAGTCTACTCTCCAGCTACCCGGATAAAGCACTAAATAAACTTCAGTGAGTGCTAAACACGGCTTCTGGAATCTTGACTAGAGCACCAAAATTGTATCAAATTACTCCAGTGCTAGCCTCTCTATACTGGCATCATGTTAAGGATAGGGCTGATATCAAGATTTTACTGCTAACCTACAAAGCAATACATAGGCTTGCTCCTACCTAGTTCTCCGATTTGGTCCTGCCGTACACACCTACACGTACGCTATGGTCACAAGACGCAGGTCTCCTTATTGTCCCTCGAATTTCTAAGCAAACAGCTGGAGGCTCCAATAGAGCTCCATTTTTATGGAATGGTCTGCCTATCGATGTGAGACGTAGACTCAGCCGACCTTTAAGTCTTTACTTAAGACTCATCTCTTCAGTGGGTCATATGATTGAGTGTAGCCTGGCCCAGGGGTGCGAAGGTGAACGGCAAGGCACTGAAGCGCCAAACTGCCGTTTCAACTGTTCTGTTTAGCTCCAATATTTGACATACAGTGGGGAGAACAAGTATTTGATAACCTGCAAAATCAGCAGTGTTTCCTACTTACAAAGCATTTAGAGGTCTGTCATTTTTTCCATAGGTACACTTCAACTGTGAGAGACGGAATCTAAAACAAACATCCAGAAAATCACAGTATGATTTTTAAGTAATTAATTAGCATTTTATTGCATGACATAAGTATTTGATACATCAGAAAAGCGGAACTACATTTTTGGTAAAGAAACCTTTGTTTGGAATTACAGAGATCATACATTTCCTGTAGTTCTTGACCAGGTCTGCACACACTGCTGCAGGGATTTTGGCCCACTCCTCCATACAGACCTTCAGGTTTCGGGGCTGTCGCTGGGCAATACAGACTTTCAGCTCCCTCCAAAGATTTTCTATTGGGTTCAGGTCTGGAGACTGGCTAGGCCACTCCAGGACCTTGAGATGCTTCTTACGGAGCCACTCCTTAGTTGCCCTGGCTGTGTGTTTCGGGTTGTTGTCATGCTGGAAGACCCAGCCACGACCCATCTTCAATGCTCTTACTGAGGGAAGGAGGTTGTTGGTCAAGATCTTGCAATACATGGCCCCATCCATCCTCCCCTCAATACGGTGCAGTCGTCCTGTCCCCTTTGCCGAAAAGCATCCCCAAAGAAGGATGTTTTCACCTCCATGCTTCACGGTTGGGATGGTGATCTTGGGGTTGTACTTCATCTTTCTTTCTCCTCCAAACACAGCGAGTGGAGTTTAGACCAAAAAGCTCTATTTTTGTCTCATCAGACCACATGACCTTCTCCCATTCCTCCTCTGGATCATCCAGATGGTCATTGGCAAACTTCAGACGGGCCTGGACATGCGCTGGCTTGAGCAGGGGGACCTTGCGTGCGCTGAAGGATTTTAATCCATGACGACGTAGTGTGTTACTAATGGTTTTCTTTGAGACTGTTGTCCCAGCTCTCTTCAGGTCATTGACCAGGTCCTGCTGTGTAGCTCTGGGCTCATCCCTCACCTTCCTCATGATCATTGATGCCCCACGAGGTGAGATCTTGCATGAAGCCCCAGACCGAGGGTCATCTTGAACTTCTTCCATTTTCTAATAATTGCGCCAACAGTTGTTGTCTTCTCACCAAGCTGCTTGCCTATTGTCCTGTAGCCCATCCCAGCCTTGTGCAGGTCTACAATTTTATGCCTGATGTCCTTACACAGCTCTCTGATCTTGGCCATTGTGGAGAGGTTGGAGTCTGTTTGATTGAGTGTGTGGACAGGTGTCTTTTATACAGGTAACGAGTTCAAACAGGTGCAGTTAATACAGGCAATGAGTGGAGAACAGGAGAGCTTCTTAAAGAAAAACTAACAGGTCTGTGAGAAACGGGAATTCTTACTGGTTGGTAGGTGATCAAATACTTATGTCATGCAATAAAATGCAAATTAATTACTTAAAAATCATACAATATGATTTTCCGGATTTTTGTTTTATATGCCCGTCTCTCACAGTTGAAGTGAACCTATACAAATTACAGACCTCTACATGCTTTGTAGGTAGGAAAACCTGCAAAATCAGCAGTGTATCAAATACTTGCTCTCACCAATGTACATGAATTGTCAAAGAGTGAAATTCTGAGCTAATTCCCTTCCAGTGATGTTGTCTATATACTGAAGAAGGAGGTCAGTAAATGGGTGGGTGAAATGGGTGGGCTGTACAAGGAACTACAAATAGGTCACTTTGAACTACAAATCCTATCAACCAATCTCTCAAGTGAGCCCCATGGAACCCTAGCATCACTTGCAGCTCATTGGTCGACTTGATAGGAAGGCTGTGGTCAGCTAAGTCCAGGAGCCTTAGGAAAATGTCACCAGAGTTGCTTCCTTCTGATTGGCTGATTTGATTGTCGCCTTCCAAGATTGGTCCACATTGCAGCCCTCTGAGATATAAAATAAAGGATGGAGCAGGACACACAAGTCAACTCCCTCCCTGAATTGCACCTTCACTTTTCTAACCACATGTCCCTTACATACCACGTTTGCATTCCCAAAGACCCCAGCATAAAACTTAAAAAGCCCTGATGTGGAGAGTGAGTCTACTCTTTATTCATTATAGACTCGATAGCCAATTTTATTACAGACATAAATACTCCTGTTTAATCAGCTGTCAAAGTCCTAGGCTGGTGTGGTAACACATGGTCTGCGGTTGTGAGGCCGCTTGGACGTACTGCCAAATTCTCTAAAATGACGTTGGAGGTGGCTTATGGTAGACAAATGAGCATTTCATTCTCTGGCAACAGCTCTGGTGGAGAGTCCTGCAGTCAGCATGCCAATTGCACACTCCCTCAACTTGAGACATCTGTGGCATTGTGACAAAACTGCACATTTTAGTGGCCTTGTATTGTCCTGATATGCCACACCTGTCAGGTGGATGGATTATCTTATTACAATGAGAAATGCTCACGAACAAGGATGTATACAAATTTGTGCACTTTGAGAACATTTCTGGGACCTTTTATTTCAGCACATGAAAAGACTTGACATATTGCGTTTATATTTGTGCAGTATAAATTGCTCAATATTACTTTGACAGTAAACAATACCATCCTAACACCGCTCTGGGGATGGTAACAATGAATGCAGGGGTGCCCCACTGGCAGGTAGGGAAAATAGGTGGGACACTGCATGTGTAAGGCCTATGCCATCCTGCAGAGAACCCACACCAAGACCTTGAGGTAAAGACATGAAACTCACACAGGATGATCAAGATTAAAATGCATCTCTATGACATGATCCCGCCTAGATTATGAAGACAGTTGGAGTAAAGGATGTTTAAGTAGAATGAGTATCATTTTCTAGTATAAAAGATCAGTGAAGAATCCAGCTACGAACTGGTCCGTTTGTCACAACTTGGGAAGCTCAAGAGAGACGGTGTGGCCACATTACCATAACGCTGTTTATATAATAGCCGCAGATATGAGGTTTACATCTAATTGTTGTATAAGCTGAATGAGTGAGTATGATACTGTTTGTATTATGATTGTGGACTGTTTAATGAAGAAAAATACAATTCCCTTTTGATTTGAACAAAATCAGAGGACCGCCCGAGCCCAGTTAGGGTCAGACATCCTGGCACAGCCCTCGTCCGAATAAAACCCACACTCGGGTTTGCGATCAGCAGACCATGTTTTTCTCCATTAGGGGAGGACAAAGGTTGTAGACCAAGCTTATCTCAATTACGAGATGGCTAAAGGCTGTAGAATCTTTTAACCATACCACGTGGTTAAACTCTTAGACTATCGATACCGACAGAATGAGAATAAGTCTTTGATATTAATTACTAGTCTGCAGCTAGGAATTCGGTATCATTGAACGCGAATTCTATAACGAATGTCACTTTGAACTATCCCCTCTAACCAAGACAGAGAGAGAGAGGGGGGAACTATTCTACGAAAGAAACTTTTCACCAGCGATCAAGACACACTGAGCGTAAATATATATATTGATTGCAATTGTTCCCGAATGAGTGAGCGTTCATGTGTAAAGGATTAGCATTTGAATTGTTATAATTAACTCTGACTTCTTAGTCGACCCCCCATTTCCCCTTTGTCTAACAAGCCGCCATGCCGGTTCAGCCTACTAGGGCACATGCTATCATTTCACGGAACCACATTTACCAAGTTTGTTTATGCATTTCTGTGAATTACTAAATAGGACAATTGATGTGTGGATGACTCATAGTGAAGACTGGGTTTGTACAGATAAGCAACAATTTACGTTTGGAATTAGACTAACGCGAGGTAAAATAAATAAATCATTGTCATCAGAAGACTATTGATCAGATATGAAAATTGGGAAATTATAACTTTGTAATCTGAATACTTTCCTTGGTGCCCCAAATTCCTAGTTACAATTAAATGATTAAGTTTAAAATCAAGTAACTAATTAGAGAATCTTTCATAAAAACGAAGTCTTCAGTTAATGATAGTAAAGACACGACCATGATAGTTTGTTGGTAATGTGGACACCAAGGAACTTGAAACTCGTTCTGTCGATGTTAATGGGGACTTGTTTAGCACGCCTTTTCCTGTAGTCAACGATCAGCTCCTTTGTTGTGCTCACATTGAGGGAGAGGTTGTCCTGGCACCACACTGCCAGGTCTCATCATTGTCAGTGACCAGGCCTACCACTGGTGTTGTGGTGCACCTCAAACTTGGTGTTGGAGTCATGTTTTACCACGCAGCCGTGGGGGAACAGGGAGTACAGGAGGGGCCCCAGTGTTAAGGATCAGTGTGGCAGACTTGTTGCCTACCCTTACCACCTGGGGGCGGCCCGTCAGGAAGTGCAGGATCCAGTTGCAGAGGGAGGTGTTTAGTCCCAGGGTCCTTAGCTTTTCCAACCACACCGTAGCTGGGAAACCGGTCACCCTCAAATGGTGCACCTTTAGCCCCTTGTCAGCTACACTGGGGTGGAACTAGTGAAAGCAATGTCCAAAAACATTGCCTGAAACGTGATTTTCAAAAAACTGGAAATTGAGGAATCTGCTTTTAAACTGATTCACCCAATGTGGTAGGATTCTGACCCATATTGCAACAGACTAGATGGAACTACCAAAGCCTTCATTTCTACACTGCTGGGTTCACACTTTAAAATGTAGAAAATCCATTTGCCCGAGTGTAATGTTCACAGAACTACGCTATTCTATTGAATACCACATTCATCCAACTCAAACCTTGCCTCATTATCACAAACTTCAATTTTCCCTTGAAGTACTACTCACCAATTTGTAAGTCGCTCTGGATAAGAGCGTCTGCTAAATGACTTGTAATGTAAAATGTAAATGATATGAAATGCTGAGACCAGACCATTCAATGCCTTTCACATTTTATTAATCCAAAGAGTGCAGTAGATATTCACATTCGTTTGCTGGTCCTCTTGTATGACATGCCAGACAGAGTCATGGTCTGAAAAGAGAAAGCATCTGTAATCATTACACGCAGATGCTTGCTGAGGCGCACGAGCAGTGTGGGTGCAATGATTGAATAACACGTACATTTATTTTGTGACGCGAGCGGTGGGGTCAGCATGCAATTAGAACATTGGCGACAGCAAACTGTTGAATTGCGTTCACGGCACTGTCATAGACTAGCCAGTTTGTTAAGGGTATAAATTAACCCTGACATTGTGTCGCTTCGTGAAACCCCCAGCCATATGCCCCAGACTCACGTTGACGAGGGTGTTTGCGTCTGTAAGTTCTGTGACATATTCGATCCCATTCAGGATGGCCGTCAGCTTGTTACCTTCCCTCATCACCACAGACTGAAACAGGAGAGGTCAACGGTTAGATCTGAAAGCAGTGGTCACCAACTACAGTCAACTAGGACCAATTTAACAGGCCCAAGTTGGATGGCCATATATGGAGAAGAAAAAGTGACAGTGTGCATCAGGTGTGTGAGTTGGTTTTGAGACCTAACTGTGCGCCCAGTCCCTGGAGAGCAGAGGAGATTCTGCCAACGAAAGTCAGTCCTCCCGCAACATCACTGGGACCAGAACTAACCCCACATCAGCTGAACTTATAGTTTAGTTAGATACTTGCTGTATATGTAGGGAGATGGATAAACCCAGGCTACATGTATGAAACTCATGGTTGGGTTGTGACATGCACCACCCACATTGACTTTCTCCCCGGTCGGCGACTCGAGCTCCGTCTCCTGGCCAATGGTGAAGGAGTTGGTGAGGATCTTTGTCCCCGTGGTGACAGTCACCTTGAAGTGGTCTCCAGTCTCCTCAATCTCAGAGATGCTCTTGATGTCTTTGCCCTCCTGGATAAGCTCATCAGGGAGACCTACATGTTTGCGGCAGCGAGAGAGTCATAGACGGTGCTTTTTAGTACTACAAAAAGTTAATGAAGTGGGACATGAACACTGAATTATTACTACTGAAGTAAAGCGCTGATGCACTATAATATGGCAACACAATGATCTGAATGCATTCCCAGCTAGTGCATAACATTCTGAGGACCATACATTTTAGGGCTTGTTTATTTTGCATACCACATTCTGGTAATGGTGCAGGACAGTTGCTTGGCTTTGGACATTCTCATTAAAGGAATTTGCCAAATGTTATTTTCTTGGCATGTCATTATTTGATCAGAATATTTCCTGAAAGTTCAAACATTTTAATTTAAGGTAAAGTTCTAGGAACATTAGTCATTTTACATTGGGAATGTTCTCAAGTTGTTCAGCTGACTTTAAATATTCTCCTGTGGGAATGTCAGCACTTCAGCATAATGTTCTGTAGGTTCTCATAGTTACAGTCATGTTCTCAGAACACTAAAGAACTTGCCATACAAAAACAACAAACATTAATCAAGACACATTCTGTTCCCAGAATATCCAAGGAAACTAAATGCGCTACCTGGGTTTGCTACTCAGAAGTAACCATTGCATTCGCAGTCACCATTGAACATCATTACTGAAAGGACTACGACTTCTGAAATTAACACCAAGTCCAATCAAATGTACAAACCCAACAGCAAGACTTACCAACAGCCTTCATGAAAGACTCAAAGTTGTCATGTGACTCCATCTGGTATTTCCCTGAGAAAGACATGGTGATTATAAGACAGTGACAGTAGAGTCAGCCACAGCTCCCTGCTTGTCTTTATACCCCCATCTATCCAGCCCAGCCCTGCACTCATTAACTAACTAAAGGTGTCTTCAATTGAGAACCCCTCCCCCTCATATCTTCCCTGCTACTTGCCTGTAGGCACAGATCTAGGGTCAGCTTCCCAGCCAAGGGCAACTAATCTACATCGCAATGGTCAACTTTATTGTACTCCACTTCTCATCCTCTCTTCTTCTACTTTGGCGGCGTGAGTGATAATTGATCTGATTTGATAAACTAGGCCTCCTCGGCTCCTTAGAAAAATGATAAGCAGTCTCATCATTGTAATACAAGTGTATGGATCAATCAACACATTTCAAATTCAACTTGACTTTATCTCGCTATACACCTGTGTTGAAATTAAACTAGGCTACATTGCACTTTGAGTTGAGAGGTGTATTTTGTCTCCCTGCACTATAAAAAAGTTGAATCAATGTACAATTGTAAGGCAGCAGACTGCAATAGGATTGTGAGTTTGCAAAAATGTTTGGCATATAGCTGAACCAACATACATTCTCAAGTTGAATTTTAAAGTTCACTCAACTTTTCATTTGACGTTGAGTGAACATACAATTCAACTTGAAAAATTGGAATCCAGCCAGAGAACGTTACACACCCCCAACCTGCACTGACAATGACTGCCAGGAAATACTTCTATTTGACGTAGGTAGTCTCAATAATAACTGGAATAGCCATCTCAGTAACAGATGCAAAAAGTCCAACTAATAACAGATTGGATTACTTTAGAAAAATGTATGTTACTTATGTTGGTGTAGCTTAAGATAATCAACCAATCAATGTACATGCAAAAACACAGGTCTTAAAAAAAAGAATTCAACGTACAATTGTAAGGCAACCATCTGCAATAGGGTTGTGAGTTTGCTCCACATCTGGGAATATAGCTGAACCAACATACAGTGTTGACTTCCAAAAACAAACATGAAATTGTAATTAGACTCAACAAGTTTTTATACATTCAGCTCACTGTGAGCAAAGTTTGTTGAGTGAACAAACGTTCAACCATTAGCTACATTTATTTTCCTTCTGAAGTCCAACAAACTCAGAGAATAACACTGATTAATCAGTTGGTTAAGTGAAGACACTTGCCAGTCGGTCAGCGCATGCTCGGAGTACACGTCCTGGTAATCGTTCTAGCCCTGCGGCCTTGTGAATGTTGACCTGTTTAAAGCTCTTACTCACTTCTGCTACGGAGAGCGTGATCACACACTCGTCCGGAACAGCTGATGCTCTCATGCATGTTTCAGTGTTACTTGCCTCGAAGCGAGCATAGAAGTAATTTAGCTCGTCTGGATGGCTCGTGCCAGCTCTCGGCTGTGCTTCCCTTTGTTGTCTGTAATAGTTTGCAAGCCCTGCCACATCTGACGAGCGTCAGAGCCGGTGTAGTACGATTCGATCCGAGTCCTGTATTGACGTTTTGCCTGTTTGATGGTTCGTCGGAGGGCATAGCGAGATTTCTTGTAAGCTTCCGGGTTAGAGTCCCGCTCCTTGAAAGCGGCAGCCATACCCTTTAGCTCAGTGCGGATGTTGCCTGTAATCCATTGCTTCTGGTTGGGGTATGTACGTACAGTCACTGTGGGAACGACGTCGTTGATGCACTTATTGATGAGGCCAGTGACTGATGTGGTGTACTCCTCAATGCCATGGGAAGAATCCCAGAATATATTCCAGGCTGTGTTAGCAAAACAGTCCTGTAGCTTAGCATTTGCTTTATCTGACCTCTTTTTTATTGACCGAGTCACTGGTGCTTCCTACTTTAGTTTTCACTTGTAAGCAGGAATCAGGAGGATAGAATTATGGTCAGATTTGCCAAATGGAGGGCGAGGGAGAGCTTTGTACTTGTCTCTGTGTGTGAAGTATAGCTGGTATAGAGTTTTTTCCCCCTCTGGTTGCACATTTAACATGCTTGCGGGAATGTGGTAAAACTGACTTAAGTTTTCTTGCTTTAAAGTCCCCGGCCACTAGGAGTGCCGCCTCTGGATGAGCGTTTTCCTGTTTGCTTATGGCCATATACAGCTCATTGAGTGCTGTCTTAGTGCTAGCATTGGTTTGTGGTTTTAAATAGACAGCTACAAAGAATATAGACAAAAACTCTTTTGGTAAATAGTGTGGTCTACAGCTTATCATGAGATACTCTACCTCAGGCGAGCAAACACTTGAGACTTCCTTAGATTTCGTGCACCAGCTGTTGTTTACAAATAAACATAGACCGCCACCCCTTGTCTTACCAGAGGCGTCATTCAACCACGACTCAGTGAAACATAAGATATTACCGTTTTTAATGTCCCATTTGTAGGATATACTGTATGTGCTCGTTGCTCGTCTATTTTATTATCCAATGATTGTACTTTGGCTAATAGGACCGATGGTAAAGGCAGATTACCCACATTACAAGGCAACCAGACCAACATACCTATCTCTTTCTCCTGCGAATGACTGGGGTGAGGGCCTTGTCGGGTGTCTGGAGTAAATCCTTTGCGTCCAATCCTTTGGATTGATTGACTCCATCCTAGCTGGAGGGGTGCTCTCATCTTATCTATCACATAGACATGGCCCTAACTCGTCTAGCTCCACAATGAGATAGAGGGCAGGCCAGGCAGCAGGCAGGCCAGGCAGCAGGCTTTTAGCCAGCCTGCCAGCTTAGTGGAGTCTGCCACTAGCACTGTCAGTGTAGTCAGCTCAGCTATCCCCATTGACATCGTGTCTGTGCCTCGATCTATGTTGGGCAAAACTAAACATGGCGGTGTTCGCCTCAGCAATCTCACTGGAGTAAAGACTTCCTCCATTCTGGTCATTATTGAAAGAGATTGTGATATCTCACATCGCGAAATAGGGCTACTGAATGTTAGATCCCTCACTTGCAAGTCAGTCATAGTCAATGAACTAAACACTGATCATAATGTTGATGTGACTGGCCTGACTGAAACATGGTTCAAGCCTAATGGATTTACTGTGTTAAATGAGGCCTCTCCTTCTGGTTACACTAGTGACCATATCCCCCGCATATCCCACATAGGTGGAGGTGTTTCTAATATTTACGACAGCATATTTTTATTGACAACAAAAAACGACTACATTTTCGTCTTTTGAGCTTTTAGTCATGAAATCTATGCAGCCTACTCAATCACTTTTTAGTGGGTTTTGTCCAACATGTCTCCGGGCCTACTCATTGCCACAGTCATACCCTGGTTCTAGTTTTGTCCCGTGGAATAAATATTGTGGATCTAAATGTTGTTCCTCATAATCCTGGACTATCGAACCACCATCATATTACGTTTGCAATTGCAACAAATAATCTGCTCAGACCCCAACCGAGGATCATCAAAAGCCATGCTATAAATTCTCGGACAACCCAATAATTCCTAAATGCCCTTCCAGACTCCCTCCACCTACCCAAGGATGTCGGAGTACAAAAATCGGTTAACCACCTAACTGAGGATCTAAATTTAACCTAGCGTAATACCCTAGATGCAGTCGCACCTCAAAAAATCAAAAGAAAATTTCTCACAAAAAATTAGCTCCCTGGTATACAGAAAATATCAGAGCCCTAAAGCAAGCTTCCAGAAAATTGGAACGGAAGTGGCTCTCCACCAAACTGGAAGTCTTGGAAAAGACAGTACTGTGCAATATCAAAGAGCCCTCACTGCTGCTCGATCATCCTATTTTTCCAACCTAATGCAGGAGAATAAGAACAATCCTAAATGTATTTTTGATACTGTCACAAAGGTAACTAAAAAGCAGCATAACACAAGAGAGGATGAATTCCTGAACTTCTACGACGAAAAGATCATGATCATTAGGAAGCAAATTACGGACTCCTCTTTGAATCTGCGTATTTCTCCAAAGCTCAGTTGTCCTGAGTCTGCACAGAACTGCCAGGACTTAGGATCAATGGAGACACTCAAGTTTTCTAATCCTGTATCGCTTGACACATGAAAATAGTCATGTCCTCTAAACCTTCAAGCTGCGTACTGGCCCCTATTCCAACTCAGTAGTTTAAAGAGCTACTTCCTGTGCTTGCCCCTCCTATGTAGAGCATAATGGATGGCTCTCTACCCTCCGGATATGTACCAAACTCTCTAAAAGTGGCAGCAATAAAGCCTCTCTTGGAAAAGCAAAACATTGACCTGGCCGATATCGAATATCCTATTCCTCTAAAAAAAAAAATAATAACAATAATATTGCCCAGCATCTCTCTGCCTTCTTGAAGACAAATCATGTACATGAAACGCTTCAGTCTGGTTTAAGACCCCAAAATAGCACTGAGACTGCACTCATGGTGGTAAATTACCTTTTTAATGGCGTCAGACCAAAGCTCTGCATCTGTCCTCGTGCTCCCAGACCTTAGTGCTGATTTTGACACCACCGATCACCACAATTTTTGGAGAGATAGGAAACCCTAATTGGTCGACACGGACAAGTTCTTGCCCGGTTTCGATCTTATCTGTCGGAAAGATATCAGTTCATCTCTGTGGAAGGTTGGTCCTCTGACATATCAATTGTATGTTTTGGTGTGCCTCAAGGTTCTGTTTTAGGACCACTATTGTTTTCACTATATATTCTACCTCTTTCACTGCTATGCGGACGACACAGAGCTGTACATTTCGATGAAACATAGTGAAGCCCCAAAATGTCCTACCCTGGAAACCTGTGTTTCAGACATTAGGAAGTGGATGGCGGCAAATGTTTTACTTTTGAACTCGGACAAAACAGAGATGCTTGTTCTAGGTCCCAAGAAGCAAAGAGATCTTCTGTTGGATCTGACAATTCATCTTGATGGATGTACAGTCGTCTGAAATGAAACTGTGAAGGAAATTTGATCATATTACTCCAGTGCTAGCCTCCCTACACTGGCTTCCTGTCAAGGCAAGGGCTGATTTCAAGGTTTTACTGCTAACCTACAAAGCATTACATGGGCTTGCTCCTACCTATCTCTCTGATTTGGTCCTGCCGTACATACCTACACGTAAGCTACAAGACGCAGGCCTCCTAATTGTCCCTAGAATTTCTAAGCAAACAGCTGGAGGCAGGGCTTTCTCCTATAGAGCTCCTTTTTTCTGGAATGGTCTGCCTACCCATGTGAGAGACGCAAACTAGGTCTCAACCTTTAACCTCTTGATACTCCCCATCCCGTCGTGAATAAAGCCTCAGGCTCATTAGTATAACGCAACGTTAACGATTTCTGAAAATCGCAAATAAAATGAAAATAATGCGCCTGCTCTCAAGCTTAGCCTTTTCTTAACAACACTGTCATCTCAGAATTTCAAAATATGCTTTTGAACCATAGCAAATCACTAATTTGTGTAAGAGTATGCTAAGCTAGCTTAGCATTTTGAGTAGCATTTAGCACACAACATTTTCACAAAAACCAGATAACCAAATAAATAAAATAATTTACCTTTGAAGAGCTTCGGATGTTTTCAATGAGGAGACTCTCAGTTACATAGCAAATGTTCAGTTTTTCCTGAAAGAATCTTTGTGTAGGAGAAATCGCTCCGTTTTGTACATCACATTTGGCTACCGAAACGAACCGAAAATTCAGTCACCAAAACGTCAAACTTTTTCCGAATTAACTCCATAATATCGACCGAAACATGGCAAACGTTGTTTAGAATCAATCCTCAAGGTGTTTTTTCACATATCTCTTCATTGATATGCAGTTCGTGGAAGCCTGCTTTCCCCTCAGAATCGCATGGAAAAATACCAGCAGCTGAAAAAGACGCACCAATTTCGACGGAGGACACCGGGCGGACACCTGGAAAATGTAGTCTCTTATGGTCAATCTTCCAATGATATGTCTACAAATACGTTACAATGCTGCAGACACCTTGGGGAAACGACAGAAAGGGCAGGCTCATTCCTCTCGCATTCACAGCCATATAAGGAGACAACGGAAAACGGAGCCTCAAAAATCCTGCTGGTTTCCAGGTTGCCGTTTCATCTTGGTTTTGCCTGTAGCTCACGTTCTAGGGCACCCACAGACAATATCTTTGCAGTTCTGGAAAATTCAGTGTTTTCTTTCCAAAGCTATCAATTATATGCATAGTCGAGCATCTTTTTGTGGCAAAATATCTTGTTTAAAACGGGAACGTTTTTTATCCAAAAATGAAATTGCGCCCCCAGAGTTTCAAGAGGTTAAGTCTTCCCTGAAGACTCATTTCTTCAGTGGGTCCTATGATTGAGTGTAGCCCAGGAGTGTGAAGGTGAACGGAAAGGCTTTGGAGCAACGAACCGCCCTTGCTGTCTCTGCCTGGCCGGTTCCCCTCTTTCCACTGGGATTCTCTGCCTCTAACCCTATTACAGGGCTGAGTCACTGGCTTACTGGTGCTCTTTTATGCCGTCCATAGGAGGGGTGCGTCACTTGAGTGGGTTGAGTCACTGATGTGATCTTCCTGTCTGGGTTGTGCAGCCACCCCCCTTGGGTTGTGTCGTGGCGGAGATCTTTGTGGGCTATACTCGGCCTTGTCTCAGGATGGTAAGTTGGTGGTTGAAGATATCGCTATAGTGGCGTGGGGGCTGTACTTTGGCAAATTGGGTGGGGTTATATCCTTCCTGTTTGGCCCTGTCCGGGGGAATCAACGGATGGGGCCACAGTGTCTCCTGACCCCTCCCACCTGTCTCAGCCTCCAGTATTTATGCTGCAGTAGTTTATGTGTCGGGGGGCTAGGGTCAGTTTGTTATATCTGGAGTACTTCTCCTGTCTTATCCGGTGTCCTGTGTGAATTTAAGTATGCTGTCTCTAATTCTCTCTTTCTTTCTCTCTCTCTCTGAGGACCTGAGCCCTAGGACCTTGCCTCAGGACTACCTGGCACAATGACTCCTTGCTGTCCCCAGTCCACCTGGCCGTTCTGCTGCTCCAGTTTCAACTGTTCTGCCTGTGATTATTATTATTTGACCATGCAGGTCATTTATGAACATTAGAACATCTTGGCCATGTTCTGTTATAATCTCCACCCGGCACAGCCAGAAGAGGAATAGCCACCCCTCATAGCCTGGTTCCTCTCTAGGTTTCTTCCGAGGTTTTGGCCTTTCTAGGGAGTTTTTCCTAGCCACCATGCTTCTACACCTGTATTGCTTGCTGTTTGCGGTTTTAGGCTGGGTTTCCGTACAGCACTTTGAGATATCAGCTGATGCACGAAGGGCTACATGAATACATTTGATTTGATTCCTCGGCATTAATCTGGACCCTCCTCTCTCTTTTGACAAACACATCAAGAATATTTCAAGGACAACTTTTTTCCATCTTTGTAACATTGCAAAAGTCAGTAATCTTTTTTCCAAAAATAATGTAAAAAAATTAATCTGAGTTTTTGTTACTTCTAGATTAGACTACTGAAATAATTTACTCTCTAGCTTCCCGGATAAAGCACTAAATAAACCTCAGTGCTAAACACGGCTTCTGGAATCTTGATTAGAACACCAAAATTGTATCAAATTACTCCAGTGCAAGAATCTCTATACTGGCATCATGTTAAGGCTGGGGCTGATATCAAGATTTTACTGCTAACCTACAAAGCAATACATAGGCTTGCTCCTACCTATTTCTCCGATTTGGTCCTGCCGTACACACCTACACGTACGCTATGGTCACAAGACGCAGGTCTCCTTATTGTCCCTCGAATTTCTAAGCAAACAGCTGGAGGCTCCAATATAGCTCCATATTTATGGAATGGTCTGCCTATCGATGTGAGACGTAGACTCAGCCTCGACCTTTAAGTCTTTACTTTAGACTCGTCTCTTCAGTAGGTCCTACGATTGAGTGTAGTCTGGCCCAGGGGTGCGAAGGTGAACGGCAAAGCACTGAAGCGCCAAACCGCCGTTTCAACTGTTCTGCCTGCGGCTATGGAACCCTGACCTGATCACCGGACATACCACCTTGTCCCGGACCTGCTGTTTCGATTCTCTCATTTGATTTGAGTGCTCAGGGTCCCATCTTGCTGAGAATTTAGCTCCAATATTTGACATACAGTGGGGAGAACAAGTATTTGATATACTGCTGATTTTGCAGATTTTCCTACTTACAAAGCATTTAGAGGTCTGTCATTTTTTCCATAGGTACACTTCAACTGTGAGAGACGGAATCTAAAACAAACATCCAGAAAATCACAGTATGATTTTTAAGTAATTAATTAGCATTTTATTGCATGACATAAGTATTTGATACATCAGAAAAGCGGAACTACATTTTTGGTAAAGAAACCTTTGTTTGGAATTACAGAGATCATACATTTCCTGTAGTTCTTGACCAGGTCTGCACACACTGCTGCAGGGATTTTGACCCACTCCTCCATACAGACCTTCAGGTTTCGGGGCTGTCGCTGGGCAATACAGACTTTCAGCTCCCTCCAAAGATTTTCTATTGGGTTCAGGTCTGGAGACTGGCTAGGCCACTCCAGGACCTTGAGATGCTTCTTACGGAGCCACTCCTTAGTTGCCCTGGCTGTGTGTTTCGGGTTGTTGTCATGCTGGAAGACCCAGCCACGACCCATCTTCAATGCTCTTACTGAGGGAAGGAGGTTGTTGGTCAAGATCTTGCAATACATGGCCCCATCCATCCTCCCCTCAATACGGTGCAGTCGTCCTGTCCCCTTTGCCGAAAAGCATCCCCAAAGAATGATGTTTTCACCTCCATGCTTCACGGTTGGGATGGTGATCTTGGGGTTGTACTTCATCTTTCTTTCTCCTCCAAACACAGCGAGTGGAGTTTAGACCAAAAAGCTCTATTTTTGTCTCATCAGACCACATGACCTTCTCCCATTCCTCCTCTGGATCATCCAGATGGTCATTGGCAAACTTCAGACGGGCCTGGACATGCGCTGGCTTGAGCAGGGGGACCTTGCGTGCGCTGAAGGATTTTAATCCATGACGACGTAGTGTGTTACTAATGGTTTTCTTTGAGACTGTTGTCCCAGCTCTCTTCAGGTCATTGACCAGGTCCTGCTGTGTAGCTCTGGGCTCATCCCTCACCTTCCTCATGATCATTGATGCCCCACGAGGTGAGATCTTGCATGAAGCCCCAGACCGAGGGTCATCTTGAACTTCTTCCATTTTCTAATAATTGCGCCAACAGTTGTTGTCTTCTCACCAAGCTGCTTGCCTATTGTCCTGTAGCCCATCCCAGCCTTGTGCAGGTCTACAATTTTATGCCTGATGTCCTTACACAGCTCTCTGATCTTGGCCATTGTGGAGAGGTTGGAGTCTGTTTGATTGAGTGTGTGGACAGGTGTCTTTTATACAGGTAACGAGTTCAAACAGGTGCAGTTAATACAGGCAATGAGTGGAGAACAGGAGAGCTTCTTAAAGAAAAACTAACAGGTCTGTGAGAAACGGGAATTCTTACTGGTT
Organism: Oncorhynchus masou masou; assembly: GCF_036934945.1. Lineage (NCBI taxonomy): Eukaryota > Metazoa > Chordata > Actinopteri > Salmoniformes > Salmonidae > Oncorhynchus > Oncorhynchus masou. The sequence goes on from NC_088232.1 coordinate 15,117,632, forward strand.
GGTAGGTGATCAAATACTTATGTCATGCAATAAAATGCAAATTAATTACTTAAAAATCATACAATGTGATTTTCCGGATTTTTGTTTTATATGCCCGTCTCTCACAGTTGAAGTGAACCTATACAAATTACAGACCTCTACATGCTTTGTAGGTAGGAAAACCTGCAAAATCAGCAGTGTATCAAATACTTGTTCTCACCAATGTACATGAATTGTCAAAGAGTGAAATTCTGAGCTAATTCCCTTCCAGTGATGTTGCCTATATACTGAAGAAGGAGGTCAGTAAATGGGTGGGTGAAATGGGTGGGCTGTACAAGGAACTACAAATAGGTCACTTTGAACTACAAATCCTATCAACCAATCTCTCAAGTGAGCCCCATGGAACCCTAGCATCACTTGCAGCTCATTGGTCGACTTGATAGGAAGGCTGTGGTCAGCTAAGTCCAGGAGCCTTAGGAAAATGTCACCAGAGTTGCTTCCTTCTGATTGGCTGATTTGATTGTCGCCTTCCAAGATTGGTCCACATTGCAGCCCTCTGAGATATAAAATAAAGGATGGAGCAGGACACACAAGTCAACTCCCTCCCTGAATTGCACCTTCACTTTTCTAACCACATGTCCCTTACATACCACGTTTGCATTCCCAAAGACCCCAGCATAAAACTTAAAAAGCCCTGATGTGGAGAGTGAGTCTACTCTTTATTCATTATAGACTCGATAGCCAATTTTATTACAGACATAAATACTCCTGTTTAATCAGCTGTCAAAGTCCTAGGCTGGTGTGGTAACACATGGTCTGCGGTTGTGAGGCCGCTTGGACGTACTGCCAAATTCTCTAAAATGACGTTGGAGGTGGCTTATGGTAGACAAATGAGCATTTCATTCTCTGGCAACAGCTCTGGTGGAGAGTCCTGCAGTCAGCATGCCAATTGCACACTCCCTCAACTTGAGACATCTGTGGCATTGTGACAAAACTGCACATTTTAGTGGCCTTGTATTGTCCTGATATGCCACACCTGTCAGGTGGATGGATTATCTTATTACAATGAGAAATGCTCACGAACAAGGATGTATACAAATTTGTGCACTTTGAGAACATTTCTGGGACCTTTTATTTCAGCACATGAAAAGACTTGACATATTGCGTTTATATTTGTGCAGTATAAATTGCTCAATATTACTTTGACAGTAAACAATACCATCCTAACACCGCTCTGGGGATGGTAACAATGAATGCAGGGGTGCCCCACTGGCAGGTAGGGAAAATAGGTGGGACACTGCATGTGTAAGGCCTATGCCATCCTGCAGAGAACCCACACCAAGACCTTGAGGTAAAGACATGAAACTCACACAGGATGATCAAGATTAAAATGCATCTCTATGACATGATCCCGCCTAGATTATGAAGACAGTTGGAGTAAAGGATGTTTAAGTAGAATGAGTATCATTTTCTAGTATAAAAGATCAGTGAAGAATCCAGCTACGAACTGGTCCGTTTGTCACAACTTGGGAAGCTCAAGAGAGACGGTGTGGCCACATTACCATAACGCTGTTTATATAATAGCCGCAGATATGAGGTTTACATCTAATTGTTGTATAAGCTGAATGAGTGAGTATGATACTGTTTGTATTATGATTGTGGACTGTTTAATGAAGAAAAATACAATTCCCTTTTGATTTGAACAAAATCAGAGGACCGCCCGAGCCCAGTTAGGGTCAGACATCCTGGCACAGCCCTCGTCCGAATAAAACCCACACTCGGGTTTGCGATCAGCAGACCATGTTTTTCTCCATTAGGGGAGGACAAAGGTTGTAGACCAAGCTTATCTCAATTACGAGATGGCTAAAGGCTGTAGAATCTTTTAACCATACCACGTGGTTAAACTCTTAGACTATCGATACCGACAGAATGAGAATAAGTCTTTGATATTAATTACTAGTCTGCAGCTAGGAATTCGGTATCATTGAACGCGAATTCTATAACGAATGTCACTTTGAACTATCCCCTCTAACCAAGACAGAGAGAGAGAGGGGGGAACTATTCTACGAAAGAAACTTTTCACCAGCGATCAAGACACACTGAGCGTAAATATATATATTGATTGCAATTGTTCCCGAATGAGTGAGCGTTCATGTGTAAAGGATTAGCATTTGAATTGTTATAATTAACTCTGACTTCTTAGTCGACCCCCCCATTTCCCCTTTGTCTAACAAGCCGCCATGCCGGTTCAGCCTACTAGGGCACATGCTATCATTTCACGGAACCACATTTACCAAGTTTGTTTATGCATTTCTGTGAATTACTAAATAGGACAATTGATGTGTGGATGACTCATAGTGAAGACTGGGTTCGTACAGATAAGCAACAATTTACGTTTGGAATTAGACTAACGCGAGGTAAAATAAATAAATCATTGTCATCAGAAGACTATTGATCAGATATGAAAATTGGGAAATTATAACTTTGTAATCTGAATACTTTCCTTGGTGCCCCAAATTCCTAGTTACAATTAAATGATTAAGTTTAAAATCAAGTAACTAATTAGAGAATCTTTCATAAAAACGAAGTCTTCAGTTAATGATAGTAAAGACACGACCATGATAGTTTGTTGGTAATGTGGACACCAAGGAACTTGAAACTCGTTCTGTCGATGTTAATGGGGACTTGTTTAGCACGCCTTTTCCTGTAGTCAACGATCAGCTCCTTTGTTGTGCTCACATTGAGGGAGAGGTTGTCCTGGCACCACACTGCCAGGTCTCATCATTGTCAGTGACCAGGCCTACCACTGGTGTTGTGGTGCACCTCAAACTTGGTGTTGGAGTCATGTTTTACCACGCAGCCGTGGGGGAACAGGGAGTACAGGAGGGGCCCCAGTGTTAAGGATCAGTGTGGCAGACTTGTTGCCTACCCTTACCACCTGGGGGCGGCCCGTCAGGAAGTGCAGGATCCAGTTGCAGAGGGAGGTGTTTAGTCCCAGGGTCCTTAGCTTTTCCAACCACACCGTAGCTGGGAAACCGGTCACCCTCAAATGGTGCACCTTTAGCCCCTTGTCAGCTACACTGGGGTGGAACTAGTGAAAGCAATGTCCAAAAACATTGCCTGAAACGTGATTTTCAAAAAACTGGAAATTGAGGAATCTGCTTTTAAACTGATTCACCCAATGTGGTAGGATTCTGACCCATATTGCAACAGACTAGATGGAACTACCAAAGCCTTCATTTCTACACTGCTGGGTTCACATTTGCTATAAAGCAGTCACTTTAAAATGTAGAAAATCCATTTGCCCGAGTGTAATGTTCACAGAACTACGCTATTCTATTGAATACCACATTCATCCAACTCAAACCTTGCCTCATTATCACAAACTTCAATTTTCCCTTGAAGTACTACTCACCAATTTGTAAGTCGCTCTGGATAAGAGCGTCTGCTAAATGACTTAAATGTAATGTAAAATGTAAATGATATGAAATGCTGAGACCAGACCATTCAATGCCTTTCACATTTTATTAATCCAAAGAGTGCAGTAGATATTCACATTCGTTTGCTGGTCCTCTTGTATGACATGCCAGACAGAGTCATGGTCTGAAAAGAGAAAGCATCTGTAATCATTACACGCAGATGCTTGCTGAGGCGCACGAGCAGTGTGGGTGCAATGATTGAATAACACGTACATTTATTTTGTGACGCGAGCGGTGGGGTCAGCATGCAATTAGAACATTGGCGACAGCAAACTGTTGAATTGCGTTCACGGCACTGTCATAGACTAGCCAGTTTGTTAAGGGTATAAATTAACCCTGACATTGTGTCGCTTCGTGAAACCCCCAGCCATATGCCCCAGACTCACGTTGACGAGGGTGTTTGCGTCTGTAAGTTCTGTGACATATTCGATCCCATTCAGGATGGCCGTCAGCTTGTTACCTTCCCTCATCACCACAGACTGAAACAGGAGAGGTCAACGGTTAGATCTGAAAGCAGTGGTCACCAACTACAGTCAACTAGGACCAATTTAACAGGCCCAAGTTGGATGGCCATATATGGAGAAGAAAAAAAAGTGACAGTGTGCATCAGGTGTGTGAGTTGGTTTTGAGACCTAACTGTGCGCCCAGTCCCTGGAGAGCAGAGGAGATTCTGCCAACGAAAGTCAGTCCTCCCGCAACATCACTGGGACCAGAACTAACCCCACATCAGCTGAACTTATAGTTTAGTTAGATACTTGCTGTATATGTAGGGAGATGGATAAACCCAGGCTACATGTATGAAACTCATGGTTGGGTTGTGACATGCACCACCCACATTGACTTTCTCCCCGGTCGGCGACTCGAGCTCCGTCTCCTGGCCAATGGTGAAGGAGTTGGTGAGGATCTTTGTCCCCGTGGTGACAGTCACCTTGAAGTGGTCTCCAGTCTCCTCAATCTCAGAGATGCTCTTGATGTCTTTGCCCTCCTGGATAAGCTCATCAGGGAGACCTACATGTTTGCGGCAGCGAGAGAGTCATAGACGGTGCCTTTTAGTACTACAAAAAGTTAATGAAGTGGGACATGAACACTGAATTATTACTACTGAAGTAAAGCGCTGATGCACTATAATATGGCAACACAATGATCTGAATGCATTCCCAGCTAGTGCATAACATTCTGAGGACCATACATTTTAGGGCTTGTTTATTTTGCATACCACATTCTGGTAATGGTGCAGGACAGTTGCTTGGCTTTGGACATTCTCATTAAAGGAATTTGCCAAATGTTATTTTCTTGGCATGTCATTATTTGATCAGAATATTTCCTGAAAGTTCAAACATTTTAATTTAAGGTAAAGTTCTAGGAACATTAGTCATTTTACATTGGGAATGTTCTCAAGTTGTTCAGCTGACTTTAAATATTCTCCTGTGGGAATGTCAGCACTTCAGCATAATGTTCTGTAGGTTCTCATAGTTACAGTCATGTTCTCAGAACACTAAAGAACTTGCCATACAAAAACAACAAACATTAATCAAGACACATTCTGTTCCCAGAATATCCAAGGAAACTAAATGCGCTACCTGGGTTTGCTACTCAGAAGTAACCATTGCATTCGCAGTCACCATTGAACATCATTACTGAAAGGACTACGACTTCTGAAATTAACACCAAGTCCAATCAAATGTACAAACCCAACAGCAAGACTTACCAACAGCCTCCATGAAAGACTCAAAGTTGTCATGTGACTCCATCTGGTATTTCCCTGAGAAAGACATGGTGACTATAAGACAGTGACAGTAGAGTCAGCCACAGCTCCCTGCTTGTCTTTATACCCCCATCTATCCAGCCCAGCCCTGCACTCATTAACTAACTAAAGGTGTCTTCAATTGAGAACCCCTCCCCCTCATATCTTCCCTGCTACTTGCCTGTAGGCACAGATCTAGGGTCAGCTTCCCAGCCAAGGGCAACTAATCTACATCGCAATGGTCAACTTTATTGTACTCCACTTCTCATCCTCTCTTCTTCTACTTTGGCGGCGTGAGTGATAATTGATCTGATTTGATAAACTAGGCCTCCTCGGCTCCTTAGAAAAATGATAAGCAGTCTCATCATTGTAATACAAGTGTATGGATCAATCAACACATTTCAAATTCAACTTGACTTTATCTCGCTATACACCTGTGTTGAAATTAAACTAGGCTACATTGCACTTTGAGTTGAGAGGTGTATTTTGTCTCCCTGCACTATAAAAAAGTTTTACATTTTCATTGTAAGGCAGCAGACTGCAATAGGATTGTGAGTTTGCAAAAATGTTTGGCATATAGCTGAACCAACATACATTCTCAAGTTGAATTTTAAAGTTCACTCAACTTTTCATTTGACGTTGAGTGAACATACAATTCAACTTGAAAAATTGGAATCCAGCCAGAGAACGTTACTCACCCCCAACCTGCACTGACAATGACTGCCAGGAAATACTTCTATTTGATGTAGGTAGTCTCAATAATAACTGGAATAGCCATCTCAGTAACAGATGCAAAAAGTCCAACTAATAACAGATTGGATTACTTTAGAAAAATGTATGTTACTTATGTTGGTGTAGCTTAACCTGTTGATGCTCTGGGGGCGCTATTTCATTTTTGGATGAAAAACGTTCTCGTTTTAAACAAGATATTTTGTCACAAAAAGATGCTCGACTATGCATATAATTGCTACCGTTCGAAAGAAAACACTCTGACGTGTCCAGAAATACAAAGATCTTCTCTGTGCGTGCCCTATAATGTGAGCTTCAGGCAAAACCAAGATGAGATGGCATCCAGGAAATGACAAGGATTTTTGAGGCTCTGTTTTCCATGGTCTCCTTATATGGCTGTGAACGCGAGAGGAGTAAGTCTGCCCTTTCTGTCGTTTCCCCAAGGTGTCTGCAGCATTGTGACGTATTTGTAGGCAGATCATTGGAAGATTGACCATAACAGACCACATTTACCACGTGTCCGCCCGGTGTCCTGCGCCGAAATTGGTGCGCAAAAGCAAGCTTCCACGAACTGCATGTCAATGAAGAGATATGTGAAAAAACACCTTGAGGACTGATTCCAAACAACGTTTGCCATGTTTCGGTCGATATTATGTAGTTAATCCGGAAAAAGTTTTACGTTGTAGGTGACTGCATTTTCGGTTCGTTTCGGTAGCCAGATGCAATGTAGAAAACGGAACGATTTCTCCTACACACAGACGCTTTCAGGAAACACTGCGCATTTGGTATGTGACTGAGAGTCTCCTCATTGAAAACATCAGAAGCTCTTCAAAGGTAAATGATTTTATTTATTTGGTTATCTGTTTTTTGTGAAAATGTTGCGTGCTACATGCTACACAAAATGCTATGCTAGCTTTGCATACTCTTACACAAATTAGTCAATTTCTATGGTTCAAAAGCATATTTTGAAAATCTGAGATGACAGTGTTGTTAAGAAAAGGCTAAGCTTGAGAGCAGAAGCATTATTTTAATTTTATTTGCGATTTTCAGAAATCGTTAACGTTGCGTTATGCTAATGAGCCTGAGGCTTTAGTCACGATCCCGGATCCGGGATGGGGAGTTTCAAGAAGTTAAGATAATCAACCAATCAATGTACATGCAAAAACACAGGTCTTAAAAAAATGAATTCAACATACAATTGTGAGGCAACCATCTGCAATAGGGTTGTGAGTTTGCTCCACATCTGGGAATATAGCTGAACCAACATACAGTGTTGACTTCCAAAAACAAACATGAAATTGTAATTAGACTCAACAAGTTTTTATACATTCAGCTCACTGTGAGCAAAGTTTGTTGAGTGAACAAACGTTCAACCATTAGCTACATTTATTTTCCTTCTGAAGTCCAACAAACTCAGAGAATAACACTGATTAATCAGTTGGTTAAGTGAAGACACTTGCCAGTCGGTCAGCGCATGCTCGGAGTACACGTCCTGGTAATCGTTCTAGCCCTGCGGCCTTGTGAATGTTGACCTGTTTAAAGCTCTTACTCACTTCTGCTACGGAGAGCGTGATCACACACTCGTCCGGAACAGCTGATGCTCTCATGCATGTTTCAGTGTTACTTGCCTCGAAGCAAGCATAGAAGTAATTTAGCTCGTCTGGATGGCTCGTGCCAGCTCTCGGCTGAGCTTTCCTTTGTTGTCTGTAATAGTTTGCAAGCCCTGCCACATCTGACGAGCGACAGAGCCGGTGTAGTACGATTCGATCCGAGTCCTGTATTGACGTTTTGCCTGTTTGATGGTTCGTCGGAGGGCATAGCGAGATTTCTTGTAAGCTTCCGGGTTAGAGTCCCGCTCCTTGAAAGCGGCAGCCATACCCTTTAGCTCAGTGCGGATGTTGCCTGCAATCCATTGCTTCTGGTTGGGGTATGTACGTACAGTCACTGTGGGAACGACGTCGTTGATGCACTTATTGATGAGGCCAGTGACTGATGTGGTGTACTCCTCAATGCCATGGGAAGAATCCCAGAATATATTCCAGGCTGTGTTAGCAAAACAGTCCTGTAGCTTAGCATTTGCTTTATCTGACCTCTTTTTTATTGACCGAGTCACTGGTGCTTCCTACTTTAGTTTTCACTTGAAAGCAGGAATCAGGAGGAAAGAATTATGGTCAGATTTGCCAAATGGAGGGCGAGGGAGAGCTTTGTACTTGTCTCTGTGTGTGAAGTATAGCTGGTATAGAGTTTTTTCCCCCTCTGGTTGCACATTTAACATGCTTGCGGGAATGTGGTAAAACTGACTTAAGTTTTCTTGCATTAAAGTCCCCGGCCACTAGGAGTGCCACCTCTGGATGAGCGTTTTCCTGTTTGCTTATGGCCATATACAGCTCATTGAGTGCTGTCTTAGTGCTAGCATTGGTTTGTGGTTTTAAATAGACAGCTACAAAGAATATAGACAAAAACTCTTTTGGTAAATAGTGTGGTCTACAGCTTATCATGAGATACTCTACCTCAGGCGAGCAAACACTTGAGACTTCCTTAGATTTCGTGCACCAGCTGTTGTTTACAAATAAACATAGACCGCCACCCCTTGTCTTACCAGAGGTGTCTGTTCTATCCTGCCGAAAAAGCGTAAAACCTGCCAGCTGTATGTTATTCATGTCGTCGTTCAGCCACGACTCAGTGAAACATAAGATATTACCGTTTTTAATGTCCCATTTGTAGGATATACTGTATGTGCTCGTTGCTCGTCTATTTTATTATCCAATGATTGTACTTTGGCTAATAGGACCGATGGTAAAGGCAGATTACCCACATTACAAGGCAACCAGACCAACATACCTATCTCTTTCTCCTGCGAATTACTGGGGTGAGGGCCTTGTCGGGTGTCTGGAGTAAATCCTTTGCGCCCAATCCTTTGGATTGATTGACTCCATCCTAGCTGGAGGGGTGCTCTCATCTTATCTATCGCATAGACAGGGCCCTAACTCGTCTAGCTCCACAATGAGATAGAGGGCAGGCCAGGCAGCAGGCAGGCCAGGCAGCAGGCTTTTAGCCAGCCTGCCAGCTTAGTGGAGTCTGCCACTAGCACTGTCAGTGTAGTCAGCTCAGCTATCCCCATTGACATCGTGTCTGTGCCTCGATCTATGTTGGGCAAAACTAAACATGGCGGTGTTCGCCTCAGCAATCTCACTGGAGTAAAGACTTCCTCCATTCTGGTCATTATTGAAAGAGATTGTGATATCTCACATCGTGAAATAGGGCTACTGAATGTTAGATCCCTCACTTGCAAGTCAGTCATAGTCAATGAACTAAACACTGATCATAATGTTGATGTGACTGGCCTGACTGAAACATGGTTCAAGCCTAATGGATTTGCTGTGTTAAATGAGGCCTCTCCTTCTGGTTACACTAGCGACCATATCCCCCGCATATCCCACATAGGTGGAGGTGTTTCTAATATTTACGACAGCATATTTTTATTGACAACAAAAAACAACTACATTTTCGTCTTTTGAGCTTTTAGTCATGAAATCTATGCAGCCTACTCAATCACTTTTTAGTGGGTTTTGTCCAACATGTCTCCGGGCCTACTCATTGCCACAGTCATACCCTGGTTCTAGTTTTGTCCCGTGGAATAAATATTGTGGATCTAAATGTTGTTCCTCATAATCCCGGACTATTGAACCACCATCATATTACGTTTGCAATTGCAACAAATAATCTGCTCAGACCCCAACCGAGGATCATCAAAAGCCATGCTATAAATTCTCGGACAACCCAATAATTCCTAAATGCCCTTCCAGACTCCCTCCACCTACCCAAGGATGTCGGAGTACAAAAATCAGTTAACCACCTAACTGAGGATCTAAATTTAACCTAGCGTAATACCCTAGATGCAGTCGCACCTCAAAAAATCAAAAGAACATTTGTCACAAAAAATTAGCTCCCTGGTATACAGAAAATATCAGAGCCCTAAAGCAAGCTTCCAGAAAATTGGAACGGAAGTGGCTCTCCACCAAACTGGAAGTCTTGGAAAAGACAGTACTGTGCAATATCAAAGAGCCCTCACTGCTGCTCGATCATCCTATTTTTCCAACCTAATGCAGGAGAATAAGAACAATCCTAAATGTATTTTTGATACTGTCACAAAGGTAACTAAAAAGCAGCATAACACAAGAGAGGATGAATTCCTGAACTTCTACGACGAAAAGATCATGATCATTAGGAAGCAAATGACGGACTCCTCTTTGAATCTGCGTATTTCTCCAAAGCTCAGTTGTCCTGAGTCTGCACAGAACTGCCAGGACTTAGGATCAATGGAGACACTCAAGTTTTCTAATCCTGTATCGCTTGACACATGAAAATAGTCATGTCCTCTAAACCTTCAAGCTGCGTACTGGCCCCTATTCCAACTCAGTAGTTTAAAGAGCTACTTCCTGTGCTTGCCCCTCCTATGTAGAGCATAATGGATGGCTCTCTACCCTCCGGATATGTACCAAACTCTCTAAAAGTGGCAGCAATAAAGCCTCTCTTGGAAAAGCAAAACATTGACCTGGCCGATATCGAATATCCTATTCCTCTAAAAAAATATAATAACAATAATATTGCCCAGCATCTCTCTGCCTTCTTGAAGACAAATCATGTACATGAAACGCTTCAGTCTGGTTTAAGACCCCAAAATAGCACTGAGACTGCACTCATGGTGGTAAATTACCTTTTTAATGGCGTCAGACCAAAGCTCTGCATCTGTCCTCGTGCTCCCAGACCTTAGTGCTGATTTTGACACCACCGATCACCACAATTTTTTGGAGAGATAGGAAACCCTAATTGGTCGACACGGACAAGTTCTTGCCCGGTTTCGATCTTATCTGTCGGAAAGATATCAGTTCATCTCTGTGGAAGGTTGGTCCTCTGACATATCAATTGTATGTTTTGGTGTGCCTCAAGGTTCTGTTTTAGGACCACTATTGTTTTCACTATATATTCTACCTCTTTCACTGCTATGCGGACGACACAGAGCTGTACATTTCGATGAAACATAGTGAAGCCCCAAAATGTCCTACCCTGGAAGCCTGTGTTTCAGACATTAGGAAGTGGATGGCGGCAAATGTTTTACTTTTGAACTCGGACAAAACAGAGATGCTTGTTCTAGGTCCCAAGAAGCAAAGAGATCTTCTGTTGGATCTGACAATTCATCTTGATGGTTGTACAGCCGTCTGAAATGAAACTGTGAAGGAAATTTGATCATATTACTCCAGTGCTAGCCTCCCTACACTGGCTTCCTGTCAAGGCAAGGGCTGATTTCAAGGTTTTACTGCTAAACTACAAAGCATTACATGGGCTTGCTCCTACCTATCTCTCTGATTTGGTCCTGCCGTACATACCTACACGTAAGCTACAAGACGCAGGCCTCCTAATTGTCCCTAGAATTTCTAAGCAAACAGCTGGAGGCAGGGCTTTCTCCTATAGAGCTCCATTTTTCTGGAATGGTCTGCCTACCCATGTGACAGACGCAAACTAGGTCTCAACCTTTAACCTCTTGATACTCCCCATCCCGTCGTGAATAAAGCCTCAGGCTCATTAGCATAACGCAACGTTAATGATTTCTGAAAATCGCAAATAAAATGAAAATAATGCGCCTGCTCTCAAGCTTAGCCTTTTCTTAACAACACTGTCATCTCAGATTTTCAAAATATGCTTTTGAACCATAGCAAATCACTAATTTGTGTAAGAGTATGCTAAGCTAGCTTAGCATTTTGAGTAGCATTTAGCACACAACATTTTCACAAAAACCAGATAACCAGATAAATAAAATAATTTACCTTTGAAGAGCTTCGGATGTTTTCAATGAGGAGACTCTCAGTTACATAGCAAATGTTCAGTTTTTCCTGAAAGAATCTTTGTGTAGGAGAAATCGCTCCATTTTGTACATCACATTTGGCTACCGAAACGCACCGAAAATTCAGTCACCAAAACGTCAAACTTTTTCCGAATTAACTCCATAATATCGACCGAAACATGGCAAACGTTGTTTAGAATCAATCCTCAAGGTGTTTTTTCACATATCTCTTCATTGATATGCAGTTCGTGGAAGCCTGCTTTCCCCTCAGAATCGCATGGAAAAATACCAGCAGCTGAAAAAGACGCACCAATTTCGACGGAGGACACCGGGCGGACACCTGGAAAATGTAGTCTCTTATGGTCAATCTTCCAATGATATGTCTACAAATACGTTACAATGCTGCAGACACCTTGGGGAAACGACAGAAAGGGCAGGCTCATTCCTCTCGCATTCACAGCCATATAAGGAGACAACGGAAAACGGAGCCTCAAAAATCCTGCTGGTTTCCTGGTTGCCGTTTCATCTTGGTTTTGCCTGTAGCTCACGTTCTAGGGCACCCACAGACAATATCTTTGCAGTTCTGGAAAATTCAGTGTTTTCTTTCCAAAGCTATCAATTATATGCATAGTCGAGCATCTTTTTGTGGCAAAATATCTTGTTTAAAACGGGAACGTTTTTTATCCAAAAATGAAATTGCGCCCCCAGAGTTTCAAGAGGTTAAGTCTTCACTGAAGACTCATCTCTTCAGTGGGTCCTATGATTGAGTGTAGCCCAGGAGTGTGAAGGTGAACGGAAAGGCTTTGGAGCAACGAACCGCCCTTGCTGTCTCTGCCTGGCCGGTTCCCCTCTTTCCACTGGGATTCTCTGCCTCTAACCCTATTACAGGGCTGAGTCACTGGCTTACTGGTGCTCTTTTATGCCGTCCCTAGGAGGGGTGCGTCACTTGAGTGGGTTGAGTCACTGATGTGATCTTCCTGTCTGGGTTGTGCAGCCACCCCCCTTGGGTTGTGTCGTGGCGGAGATCTTTGTGGGCTATACTCGGCCTTGTCTCAGGATGGTAAGTTGGTGGTTGAAGATATCGCTCTAGTGGCGTGGGGGCTGTACTTTGGCAAATTGGGTGGGGTTATATCCTTCCTGTTTGGCCCTGTCCGGGGGAATCAACGGATGGGGCCACAGTGTCTCCTGACCCCTCCCACCTGTCTCAGCCTCCAGTATTTATGCTGCAGTAGTTTATGTGTCGGGGGGCTAGGGTCAGTTTGAATATCTGGAGTACTTCTCCTGTCTTATCCGGTGTCCTGTGTGAATTTAAGTATGCTGTCTCTAATTCTCTCTTTCTTTCTCTCTCTCTCTGAGGACCTGAGCCCTAGGACCTTGCCTCGGGACTACCTGGCACAATGACTCCTTGCTGTCCCCAGTCCACCTGGCCGTTCTGCTGCTCCAGTTAACTGTTCTGCCTGTGATTATTATTATTTGACCATGCAGGTCATTTATGAACATTAGAACATCTTGGCCATGTTCTGTTATAATCTCCACCCGGCACAGCCAGAAGAGGAATAGCCACCCCTCATAGCCTGGTTCCTCTCTAGGTTTCTTCCGAGGTTTTGGCCTTTCTAGGGAGCTTTTCCTAGCCACCATGCTTCTACACCTGTATTGCTTGCTGTTTGCGGTTTTAGGCTGGGTTTCCGTACAGCACTTTGAGATATCAGCTGATGCACGAAGGGCTACATAAATACATTTGATTTGATTCCTCGGGCATTACTCTGGACCCTCATCTCTCTTTTGACAAACACATCAAGAATATTTCAAGGACAACTTTTTTCCATCTTTGTAACATTGCAAAAGTCAGTAATCTTTTTTCCAAAAATAATGTAGAAAAATGAATCTGAGTTTTTGTTACTTCTAGATTAGACTACTGAAATGATTTACTCTCTAGCTTCCCGGATAAAGCACTAAATAAACCTCAGTGCTAAACACGGCTTCTGGAATCTTGATTAGAACACCAAAATTGTATCAAATTACTCCAGTGCAAGAATCTCTATACTGGCATCATGTTAAGGCTGGGGCTGATAAAGATTTTACTGCTAACCTACAAAGCAATACATAGGCTTGCGCCTACCTATTTCTCCGATTTGGTCCTGCCGTACACACCTACACGTACGCTATGGTCACAAGATGCAGGTCTCCTTATTGTCCCTCGAATTTCTAAGCAAACAGCTGGAGGCTCCAATAGAGCTCCATTTTTATGGAATGGTCTGCCTATCGATGTGAGACGTAGACTCAGCCTCGACCTTTAAGTCTTTACTCTAGACTCGTCTCTTCAGTAGGTCCTACGATTGAGTGTAGTCTGGCCCAGGGGTGCGAAGGTGAATGGCAAGGCACTGAAGCGCCAAACCGCCGTTTCAACTGTTCTGCCTGCGGCTATGGAACCCTGACCTGATCACCGGACATACCACCTTGTCCCGGACCTGCTGTTTCGATTCTCTCATTTGATTTGAGTGCTCAGGGTCCCATCTTGCTGAGAATTTAGCTCCAATATTTGACATACAGTGGGGAGAACAAGTATTTGATACACTGCTGATTTTGCAGATTTTCCTACTTACAAAGCATTTAGAGGTCTGTCATTTTTTCCATAGGTACACTTCAACTGTGAGAGACGGAATCTAAAACAAACATCCAGAAAATCACAGTATGATTTTTAAGTAATTAATTAGCATTTTATTGCATGACATAAGTATTTGATACATCAGAAAAGCGGAACTACATTTTTGGTACAGAAACCTTTGTTTGGAATTACAGAGCTCATACATTTCCTGTAGTTCTTAACCAGGTCTGCACACACTGCTGCAGGGATTTTGGCCCACTCCTCCATACAGACCTTCAGGTTTCGGGGCTGTTGCTGGGCAATACAGACTTTCAGCTCCCTCCAAAGAATTTCTATTGGGTTCAGGTCTGGAGACTGGCTAGACCACTCCAGGACCTTGAGATGCTTCTTACGGAGCCACTCCTTAATTGCCCTGGCTGTGTGTTTCGGGTTGTTGTCATGCTGGAAGACCCAGCCACGACACATCTTCAATGCTCTTACTGAGGGAAGGAGGTTGTTGGCCAAGATCTTGCAATACATGGCCCCATCCATCCTCCCCTCAATACGGTGCAGTCGTCCTGTCCCCTTTGCAGAAAAGCATCCCCAAAGAATGATGTTTCCACCTCCATGCTTCACGGTTGGGATGGTGATCTTGGGGTTGTACTTCATCCTTCTTCTTCCTCCAAACACAGCGAGTGGAGTTTAGACCAAAAAGCTCTATTTTTGTCTCATCAGACCACATGACCTTCTCCCATTCCTCCTCTGGATCATCCAGATGGTCATTGGCAAACTTCAGACGGGCCTGGACATGCGCTGGCTTGAGCAGGGGGACCTTGCGTGCGCTGAAGGATTTTAATCCATGACGACGTAGTGTGTTACTAATGGTTTTCTTTGAGACTGTTGTCCCAGCTCTCTTCAGGTCATTGACCAGGTCCTGCTGTGTAGCTCTGGGCTCATCTCTCACCTTCCTCATGATCATTGATGCCCCACGAGGTGTGATCTTGCATGGAGCCCCAGACCGAGGGTGATTGACCGTCATCTTGAACTTCTTCCATTTTCTAATAATTGCGCCAACAGTTGTTGCCTTCTCACCAAGCTGCTTGCCTATTGTCCTATAGCCCATCCCAGCCTTGTGCAGGTCTACAATTTTATGCCTGATGTCCTTACACAGCTCTCTGATCTTGGCCATTGTGGAGAGGTTGGAGTCTGTTTGATTGAGTACATTTACATTTAAGTCATTTAGCAGACGCTCTTATCCAGAGCGACTTACAAATTGGTGAATTCACCTTCTGACATCCAGTGGAACAGCCACTTTACAATAGTGCATCTAAATCATTTAAGGGGGGGGGTGAGAAGGATTACTTTATCCTATCCTAGGTATTCCTTGAAGAGGTGGGGTTTCAGGTGTCTCCGGAAGGTGGTGATTGACTCCGCTGTCCTGGCGTCGTGAGGGAGTTTGTTCCACCATTGGGGGCCAGAGCAGCGAACAGTTTTGACTGGGCTGAGCGGGAACTGTACTTCCTCAGTGGTAGGGAGGCGAGCAGGCCAGAGGTGGATGAACACAGTGCCCTTGTTTGGGTGTAGGGCCTGATCAGAGCCTGGAGGTACTGCGGTGCCGTTCCCCTCACAGCTCCGTAGGCAAGCACCATGGTCTTGTAGCGGATGCGAGCTTCAACTGGAAGCCAGTGGAGAGAGCGGAGGAGCGGGGTGACGTGAGAGAACTTGGGAAGGTTGAACACCAGACGGGCTGCGGCGTTCTGGATGAGTTGTAGGGGTTTAATGGCACAGGCAGGGAGCCCAGCCAACAGCGAGTTGCAGTAATCCAGACGGGAGATGACAAGTGCCTGGATTAGGACTTGCGCCGCTTCCTGTGTCAGGCAGGGTCGTACTCTGCGGATGTTGTAGAGCATGAACCTACAGGAACGGGCCACCGCCTTGATGTTAGTTGAGAACGACAGGGTGTTGTCCAGGATCACGCCAAGGTTCTTAGCGCTCTGGGAGGAGGACACAATGGAGTTGTCAACCGTGATGGCGAGATCATGGAACGGGCAGTCCTTCCCCGGGAGGAAGAGCAGCTCCGTCTTGCCGAGGTTCAGCTTGAGGTGGTGATCCGTCATCCACACTGATATGTCTGCCAGACATGCAGAGATGCGATTCGCCACCTGGTCATCAGAAGGGGGAAAGGAGAAGATTAATTGTGTGTCGTCTGCATAGCAATGATAGGAGAGACCATGTGAGGTTATGACAGAGCCAAGTGACTTGGTGTATAGCGAGAATAGGAGAGGGCCTAGAACAGAGCCCTGGGGGACACCAGTGGTGAGAGCGCGTGGCAAGGAGACAGATTCTCGCCACGCCACCTGGTAGGAGTGACCTGTCAGGTAGGACGCAATCCAAGCGTGGCCCGCGCCGGAGATGGCCAACTCGGAGAGGGTGGAGAGGAGGATCTGATGGTTCACAGTATCGAAGGCAGCCGATAGGTCTAGAAGGATGAGAGCAGAGGAGAGAGAGTTAGCTTTAGCAGTGCGGAGCGCCTCCGTGATACAGAGAAGAGCAGTCTCAGTTGAATGACTAGTCTTGAAACCTGACTGATTTGGATCAAGAAGGTCATTCTGAGAGAGATAGCGGGAGAGCTGGCCAAGGACGGCACGTTCAAGAGTTTTGGAGAGAAAAGAAAGAAGGGATACTGGTCTGTAGTTGTTGACATCGGAGGGGTCGAGTGTAGGTTTTTTCAGAAGGGGTGCAACTCTCGCTCTCTTGAAGACGGAAGGGACGTAGCCAGCGGTCAGGGATGAGTTGATGAGCGAGGTGAGGTAAGGGAGAAGGTCTCCGGAAATGGTCTGGAGAAGAGAGGAGGGGATAGGGTCAAGCGGGCAGGTTGTTGGGCGGCCGGCCGTCACAAGAAGCAAGATTTCATCTGGAGAGAGAGGGGAGAAAGAGGTCAGAGCACAGGGTAGGGCAGTGTGAGCAGAACCAGCGGTGTCGTTTGACTTAGCAAACGAGGATCGATGTCGTCGACCTTCTTTTCAAAATGGTTGACGAAGTCATCTGCAGAGAGGGAGGAGGGGGGGGGGGATTCAGGAGGGAGGAGAAGGTGGCAAAGAGCTTCCTAGGGTTAGAGGCAGATGCTTGGAATTTAGAGTGGTAGAAAGTGGCTTTAGCAGCAGAGACAGAGGAGGAAAATGTAGAGAGGAGGGAGTGAAAGGATGCCAGGTCCGCAGGGAGGCGAGTTTTCCTCCATTTCCGCTCGGCTGCCCGGAGCCCTGTTCTGTGAGCTCGCAATGAGTCGTCGAGCCACGGAGCGGGAGGGGAGGACCGAGCCGGCCTGGAGGATAGGGGACATAGAGAGTCAAAGGATGCAGAAAGGGAAGAGAGGAGGGTTGAGGAGGCAGAATCAGGAGATAGGTTGGAGAAGGTTTGAGCAGAGGGAAGAGATGATAGGATGGAAGAGGAGAGAGTAGCGGGGGAGAGAGAGCGAAGGTTGGGACGGCGCGATACCATCCGAGTAGGGGCAGTGTGGGAAGTGTTGGATGAGAGCGAGAGGGAAAAGGATACAAGGTAGTGGTCGGAGACTTGGAGGGGAGTTGCAATGAGGTTAGTGGAAGAACAGCATCTAGTAAAGATGAGGTCGAGCGTATTGCCTGCCTTGTGAGTAGGGGGGGAAGGTGAGAGGGTGAGGTCAAAAGAGGAGAGGAGTGGAAAGAAGGAGGCAGAGAGGAATGAGTCAAAGGTAGACGTGGGGAGGTTAAAGTCGCCCAGGACTGTGAGAGGTGAGCCGTCCTCCGGAAAGGAGCTTATCAAGGCATCAAGCTCATTGATGAACTCTCCGAGGGAACCTGGAGGGCGATAAATGATAAGGATGTTAAGCTTGAAAGAGCTGGTAACTGTGACAGCATGGAATTCAAAGGAGGCGATAGACAGATGGGTAAGGGGAGAAAGAGAGAATGACCACTTGGGAGAGATGAGGATCCCGGTGCCACCACCCCGCTGACCAGAAGCTCTCGGGGTGTGCGAGAACACGTGGGCGGACGAAGAGAGAGCAGTAGGAGTAGCAGTGTTATCTGTGGTGATCCATGTTTCCGTCAGTGCCAAGAAGTCGAGGGACTGGAGGGAGGCATAGGCTGAGATGAACTCTGCCTTGTTGGCCGCAGATCGGCAGTTCCAGAGGCTACCGGAGACCTGGAACTCCACGTGGGTCGTGCGCGCTGGGACCACCAGATTAGGGTGGCCGCGGCCACGCGGTGTGGAGCGTTTGTATGGTCTGTGCAGAGAGGAGAGAACAGGGATAGATAGACACATAGTTGACAGGCTACAGAAGAGGCTACGCTAATGCAAAGGAGATTGGAATGACAAGTGGACTACACGTCTCGAATGTTCAGAAAGTTAAGCTTACGTAGCAAGAATCTTATTGACTAAAATGATTGAAATGATACAGTACTGCTGGAGTAGGCTAGCTGGCAGTGGCTGCGTTGTTGACACTACACTAATCAAGTCGTTCCGTCGAGTGTAATAGTTTCTACAGTGCTGCTATTCGGGGGCTAGCTGGCTAGCTAGCAGTGTTGATACGTTACGTTACGTTAAAAGAACGACAATAGCTGGCTAGCTAACCTAGAAAATCGCTCTAGACTACACAATTGTCTTAGATACAAAGACGGCTATGTCTAGCTACGATCAAACAAATCAAACCGTTGTACTGTAATGAAGTGAAATGAAAATGTGATACTACCTGTGGAGCGAAGCGGAATGTTGACCGGGTTGTTGAAGTTTAATTCGGTAGACGTTGGCTAGCTGTTGGCTAGCTAGCTAGCAGTATCTCCTACGTTAAGGACTACAAATAGCTGGCTAGCTAACCTCGGTAAATTAAGATAATCACTCTAAGTCTACACACTCTAAGCTACACAATTATCTTGGATACGAAGACAGCAAAGACAACTATGTAGCTAGCTAACACTACACTAATCGAGTCGTTCAGTTGAGTGTAATAGTTTCTACAGTGCTAGTAGACGGTAGACGTTAGCTAGCTGCTGGGCAGATAGCAGTGTAGACTACGTTAGGACGACGAAATACGATAATTACGCAATAATCTTTGATACAAAGACGGCTATGTAGCTAGCTAAGAAGAAATTGCTAAGGTTAGACAAATCAAACCGTTGTACTATAATGAAATGTAATGGAAATGTAATGAAAAGTTATACTACCTGCGGACCGAAGTGTAGATGCGACTGCTCGCTCCAACCCGGAACCGGAAATTGAGTGTGAGGATAGGTGTCTTTTATACAGGTAACGAGTTCAAACAGGTGCAGTTAATACAGGCAATGAGTGGAGAACAGAAGAGCTTCTTAAAGAAAAACTAACAGGTGTGAGAGCCGGAATTCTTACTGGTTGGTAGGTGATCAAATACTTATGTCATGCAATAAAATGAAAATGAATTACTTAAAAATCATACAATGTGATTTTCTGGATTTTTGTTTTAGATGCCCGTCTCTCACAGTTGAAGTGAACCTATACAAATTACAGACCTCTACATGCTTTGTAGGTAGGAAAACCTGCAAAATCAGCAGTGTATCAAATACTTGTTCTCACCACTGTACATGAATTGTCAAAGAGTGAAATTCTGAGCTAATTCCCTTCCAGTGATGTTGCCTATATACTGAAGAAGGAGGTCAGTAAATGGGTGGGTGAAATGGGTGGGCTGTACAAGGAACTACAAATAGGTCACTTTGAACTACAAATCCTATCAACCAATCTCTCAAGTGAGCCCCATGGAACCCTAGCATCACTTGCAGCTCATTGGTCGACTTGATAGGAAGGCTGTGGTCAGCTAAGTCCAGGAGCCTTAGGAAAATGTCACCAGAGTTGCTTCCCTCTGATTGGCTGATTTGATTGTCGCCTTCCAAGATTGGTCCACATTGCAGCCCTCTGAGATATAAAATAAAGGATGGAGCAGGACACACAAGTCAACTCCCTCCCTGAATTGCACCTTCACTTTTCTAACCACATGTCCCTTACATACCACGTTTGCATTCCCAAAGACCCCAGCATAAAACTTAAAAAGCCCTGATGTGGAGAGTGAGTCTACTCTTTATTCATTATAGACTCGATAGCCGATTTTATTACAGACATAAATACTCCTGTTTAATCAGCTGTCAAAGTCCTAGGCTGGTGTGGTAACACATGGTCTGCGGTTGTGAGGCCGCTTGGGCGTACTGCCAAATTCTCTAAAATGACGTTGGAGGTGGCTTATGGTAGACAAATGAGCATTTCATTCTCTGGCAACAGCTCTGGTGGAGAGTCCTGCAGTCAGCATGCCAATTGCACACTCCCTCAACTTGAGACATCTGTGGCATTGTGACAAAACTGCACATTTTAGTGGCCTTGTATTGTCCTGATATGCCACACCTGTCAGGTGGATGGATTATCTTATTACAATGAGAAATGCTCACGAACAAGGATGTATACAAATTTGTGCACTTTGAGAACATTTCTGGGACCTTTTATTTCAGCACATGAAAAGACTTGACATATTGCGTTTATATTTGTGCAGTATAAATGGCTCAATATTACTTTGACAGTAAACAATACCATCCTAACACCGCTCTGGGGATGGTAACAATGAATGCAGGGGTGCCCCACTGGCAGGTAGGGAAAATAGGTGGGACACTGCATGTGTAAGGCCTATGCCATCCTGCAGAGAACCCACACCAAGACCTTGAGGTAAAGACATGAAACTCACACAGGATGATCAAGATTAAAATGCATCTCTATGACATGATCCCACCTAGATTATGAAGACAGTTGGAGTAAAGGATGTTTAAGTAGAATGAGTATCATTTTCTAGTATAAAAGATCAGTGAAGAATCCAGCTACGAACTGGTCCGTTTGTCACAACTTGGGAAGCTCAAGAGAGACGGTGTGGCCACATTACCATAACGCTGTTTATATAATAGCCGCAGATATGAGGTTTACATCTAATTGTTGTATAAGCTGAATGAGTGAGTATGATACTGTTTGTATTATGATTGTGGACTGTTTAATGAAGAAAAATACAATTCCCTTTTGATTTGAACAAAATCAGAGGACCGCCCGAGCCCAGTTAGGGTCAGACATCCTGGCACAGCCCTCGTCCAAATAAAACCCACACTCGGGTTTGCGATCAGCAGACCATGTTTTTCTCCATTAGGGGAGGACAAAGGTTGTAGACCAAGCTTATCTCAATTACGAGATGGCTAAAGGCTGTAGAATCTTTTAACCATACCACGTGGTTAAACTCTTAGACTATCGATACCGACAGAATGAGAATAAGTCTGATATTAATTACTAGTCTGCAGCTAGGAATTCGGTATCATTGAACGCGAATTCTATAACGAATGTCACTTTGAACTATCCCCTCTAACCAAGACAGAGAGAGAGAGGGGGAAACTATTCTACGAAATAAACTTTTCACCAGCGATCAAGACACACTGAGCGTAAATATATATATATTGATTGCAATTGTTCCCGAATGAGTGAGCGTTCATGTGTAAAGGATTAGCATTTGAATTGTTATAATTAACTGACTTCTTAGTCGACCCCCATTTCCCCTTTGTCTAACAAGCCGCCATGCCGGTTCAGCCTACTAGGGCACATGCTATCATTTCACGGAACCACATTTACCAAGTTTGTTTATGCATTTCTGTGAATTACTAAATAAATAGGACAATTGATGTGTGGATGACTCATAGTGAAGACTGGGTTCGTACAGATAAGAAACAATTTACGACGTTTGGAATTAGACTAACGCGAGGTAAAATAAATAAATCATTGTCATCAGAAGACTATTGATCAGATATGAAAATTATAACTTTGTAATCTGAATACTTTCCTTGGTGCCCCAAATTCCTAGTTACAATTAAATGATTAAGTTTAAAATCGAGTAACTAATTAGAGAATCTTTCATAAAAACGAAGTCTTCAGTTAATGATAGTAAAGACACGACCATGATAGTTTGGTAATGTGGACACCAAGGAACTTGAAACTCGTTCTGTCGATGTTAATGGGGACTTGTTTAGCACGCCTTTTCCTGTAGTCAACGATCAGCTCCTTTGTTGTGCTCACATTGAGGGAGAGGTTGTCCTGGCACCACACTGCCAGGTCTCATCATTGTCAGTGACCAGGCCTACGACTGGTGTTGTGGTGCACCTCAAACTTGGTGTTGGAGTCATGTTTTACCACGCAGCCGTGGGGGAACAGGGAGTACAGGAGGGGCCCCAGTGTTAAGGATCAGTGTGGCAGACTTGTTGCCTACCCTTACCACCTGGGGGCGGCCCGTCAGGAAGTGCAGGATCCAGTTGCAGAGGGAGGTGTTTAGTCCCAGGGTCCTTAGCTTTTCCAACCACACCGTAGCTGGGAAACCGGTCACCCTCAAATGGTGCACCTTTAGCCCCTTGTCAGCTACACTGGGGTGGAACTAGTGAAAGCAATGTCCAAAAACATTGCCTGAAACGTGATTTTCAAAAAACTGGAAATTGAGGAATCTGCTTTTAAACTGATGCACCCAATGTGGTAGGATTCTGACCCATATTGCAACAGACTAGATGGAACTACCAAAGCCTTCATTTCTACACTGCTGGGTTCACATTTGCTATAAAGCAGTCACTTTAAAATGTAGAAAATCCATTTGCCCGAGTGTAATGTTCACAGAACTACGCTATTCTATTGAATACCACATTCATCCAACTCAAACCTTGCCTCATTATCACAAACTTCAGTTTTCCCTTGAAGTACTACTCATTGATATGAAATGCTGAGACCAGACCATTCAATGCCTTTCACATTTTATTAATCCAAAGAGTGCAGTAGATATTCACATTTGTTTGCTGGTCCTCTTGTATGACATGCCAGACAGAGTCATGGTCTGAAAAGAGAAAGCATCTGTAATCATTACACGCAGATGCTTGCTGAGGCGCACGAGCAGTGTGGGTGAAATGATTGAATAACACGTACATTTATTTTGCGACGCGAGCGGTGGGGTCAGCATGCAATTAGAACATTGGCGACAGCAAACTGTTGAATTGCGTTCACGGCACTGTCATAGACTAGCCAGTTTGTTAATGGTATAAATTAACCCTGACATTGTGTCGCTTCGTGAAACCCCCAGCCATATGCCCCAGACTCACGTTGACGAGGGTGTTTGCGTCTGTAAGTTCTGTGACATATTCGATCCCATTCAGGATGGCCGTCAGCTTGTTACCTTCCCTCATCACCACAGACTGAAACAGGAGAGGTCAACGGTTAGATCTGAAAGCAGTGGTCACCAACTACAGTCAACTAGGACCAATTTAACAGGCCCAAGTTGGATGGCCATATATGGAGAAGAAAAAAAAGTGACAGTGTGCATCAGGTGTGTGAGTTGGTTTTGAGACCTAACTGTGCGCCCAGTCCCTGGAGAGCAGAGGAGATTCTGCCAACGAAAGTCAGTCCTCCCGCAACATCACTGGGACCAGAACTAACCCCACATCAGCTGAACTTATAGTTTAGTTAGATACTTGCTGTATATGTAGGGAGATGGATAAACCCAGGCTACATGTATGAAACTCATGGTTGGGTTGTGACATGCACCACCCACATTGACTTTCTCCCCGGTCGGCGACTCGAGCTCCGTCTCCTGGCCAATGGTGAAGGAGTTGGTGAGGATCTTTGTCCCCGTGGTGACAGTCACCTTGAAGTGGTCTCCAGTCTCCTCAATCTCAGAGATGCTCTTGATGTCTTTGCCCTCCTGGATAAGCTCATCAGGGAGACCTACATGTTTGCGGCAGCGAGAGAGTCATAGACGGTGCTTTTTAGTACTACAAAAAGTTAATGAAGTGGGACATGAACACTGAATTATTACTACTGAAGTAAAGCGCCGATGCACTATAATATGGCAACACAATGATCTGAATGCATTCCCAGCTAGCGCATAACATTCTGAGGACCATACATTTTAGGGCTTGTTTATTTTGCATACCACATTCTGGTAATGGTGCAGGACAGTTGCTTGGCTTTGGAACATTCTCATTAAAGGAATTTGCCAAATGTTATTTTCTTGGCATGTCATTATTTGATCAGAATATTTCCTGAAAGTTCAAACATTTTAATTTAAGATAAAGTTCTAGGAACATTAGTCATTTTACATTGGGAATGTTCTCAAGTTGATCAGCTGACTTTAAATATTCTCCTGTGGGAATGTCAGCACTTCAGCATAATGTTCTGTAGGTTCTCATAGTTACAGTCATGTTCTCAGAACACTAAAGACCTTGCCATACAAAAACAACGAACATTAATCAAGACACATTCTGTTCCTAGAATATCCAAGGAAACTAATGCGCTACCTGGGTTTGCTACTCAGAAGTAACCATTGCATTCGCAGTCACCATTGAACATCATTACTGAAAGGACTACGACTTCTGAAATTAACACCAAGTCCAATCAAATGTACAAACCCAACAGCAAGACTTACCAACAGCCTCCATGAAAGACTCAAAGTTGTCATGTGACTCCATCTGGTATTTCCCTGAGAAAGACATGGTGACTATAAGACAGTGACAGTAGAGTCAGCCACAGCTCCCTGCTTGTCTTTATACCCCCATCTATCCAGCCCAGCCCTGCACTCATTAACTAACTAAAGGTGTCTACAATTGAGAACCCCTCCCCCTCATATCTTCCCTGCTACTTGCCTGTAGGCACAGATCTAGGGTCAGCTTCCCAGCCAAGGGCAACTAATCTACATCGCAATGGTCAACTTTATTGTACTCCACTTCTCATCCTCTCTTCTTCTACTTTGGCGGCGTGAGTGATAATTGATCTGATTTGATAAACTAGGCCTCCACGCCTCCTTAGAAAAATGATAAGCAGTCTCATCATTGTAATACAAGTGTATGGATCAATCAACACATTTCAAATTCAACTTGACTTTATCTCGCTATACACCTGTGTTGAAATTAAACTAGGCTACATTGCACTTTGAGTTGGGAGGTGTATTTTGTCTCCCTGCACTATAAAAAAGTTGAATCAATGTACAATTGTAAGGCAGCAGACTGCAATAGGATTGTGAGTTTGCAAAAATGTTTGGCATATAGCTGAACCAACATACATTCTCAAGTTGAATTTTAAAGTTCACTCAACTTTTCATTTGACGTTGAGTGAACATACAATTCAACTTGAAAAATTGGAATCCAGCCAGAGAACGTTACTCACCCCCAACCTGCACTGACAATGACTGCCAGGAAATACTTCTATTTGATGTAGGTAGTCTCAATAATAACTGGAATAGCCATCTCAGTAACCAAAAAGTCCAACTAATAACAGATTGGATTACTTTAGAAAAATGTATGTTACTTATGTTGGTGTAGCTTAAGATAATCAACCAATCAATGTACATGCAAAAACACAGGTCTTAAAAAACAATTCAACGTGCAATTGTGTTAGGAAAATTATGATTAAATGACTGAACAAATCATTTTAAATGGAACTGTAACTAAGTAAACTCATACTCTGTTTTATTATATCTGATTAACAATATGAGTTCATAAGAAGGGATTGTGTGAGACAGACAAGGAGTAATTAAATTTAATGAACACCATTCCAACTAGGAAGAAAGGAATGGTTTGTGGATTAAGTAAACAGATAAGGTAGTTAACCTATGGTTGAACCGACGAAACTGAGCTCTGGGGTGTTTTAGATAAGGCAGTGTGTGCATTCCTAGGTTTTCTGTTAATTCGAACTGTCACCTAAGTGGTGATCGATAATGGTGAGGAGTCAAAAGTTAATTCAGTTTTGTTGTGTGTCCTGTGTATGTGCTAGGGGGTCAGAATGAACTTTTAAAGTTCCCTTTGTCCCGTTCTGGAGGAGGAGATTCATTTTTTTAAGCAATGAAATGACGTCATGTTATTGTATATAAACTGTTGCTCGTGGTCACGTAGCAGCGCGCTCCGAGAATAAATTCTATTACCTATTATTGATAAGACTGGTCTCCGTCTATTTTATGCAAACAAGAATCTTACAAATTCTCATAAAATAGATTAAGGGAATTCAATTAATGAAAACACATTGGTATAATTAAATTACAGTAACAATTAGTCCTTCGAGCGGATTCCACAAACTTGCCTCTGTCGTCTGAAGGGAAAGCCGAAAGCCTTGCATGGACGGATCTGGACTCGTTATTTAAAGACCTGGCCTCTGGTTTGAGGTTCAAAAAAACAGTCTGGTATTGATCTAAAGGCGACAGAGAAGGTGACGGAATCGAACCGGCATTGCTTTTCCCAGTCTACAGGACGAAGGTAAATAGTCTTTATTCTCGAATTTGGGAGGAATTATTTAAGATATTTTTGATTGAATGTTCTAAAGGAGTTTGGATTTAATCAATGATGGGTGCTTGAATATTCTGAACAAATACACAAGGTTTCTACTTTGTGTTGTAATCAAAATCGGTCCGAAATGACCTTTGTCATGAATTCTACCACAAATAAACATAAAGGAAGGAAGGGATATAGGAAGTTTTGTTAGATAGCACAGTCGTTCTGTACAAATAGGATAGCCATTAATTCAAAAGACATACCTAAAAATAAATTAGGCTTGGTGAGAAGGCAGGGTAATCCTAGGCGAACGAAATAACTGAACCTATTCAATACTGAAAGAAAGTAATATCCACAGAGGTGGTGAGGGAAACCTAGTCTAGAGAAGTGAGATATGAGATATTAATGTTGAAAGTCCCAAGGAACAATAGTTTATAATGAGCTTATAATTATATATGGGTGAAATTTAATGTCCGATCAAAAGTCAAATCTACAGACGAAGTTTCCAGAAAGGAGAAATAAATATAGAAACCCATACACATTGATTATCATTAAAGAGACACACACATAGTCAGACCGGAGAGCAACTAAAATAACTGTGTAACGATAAATACACACAAATAGAAAGGCAAAAAATAGAAAGGCATAGATAAGTGATTAAATACCATAGCTACTAGTAACGGTAAGGATTTAAGTAACATGGGTAGAAAATCCTCAAAGGAGGGTCCGGAACTAACGGGAGACGAGCGTTATATGGAACAGAGAGACAAAATAAACATTGATTTCGGTCTAAAATGGAGAAAGAAATATGATTTTGATGGCCGTCTAAATGTAGAAAAGTTGGAATCACTTATAAAACAGATACATAAGGAATGTGGAAAAAAATGGAAAAAGCAGAATAAACAGGGGTTATACACAGCCGGAGTTTGGCTTTCAGAAGCAAAAAGGAGAGTTGAGGGTGAAAATAGAAGGAAATCCAAAAAGAGCCAAGATGCGCTGCCCTCCGCTCCCGCAGATGAGAAAGTTAGCCAATTGGGCAGGGGTGAGGGTAACAAACTGTATCCTTCTCAAGTATACCAAGAATACAGAGTTAATCTTGTCGATGAAATAGTGGTTGTGAGAATACGGCTGCAGGAGCTACCTGCAATATCACCACCCATATGTGTGAAGCCTGCTGAAGCCGAGGGGGGGATAATAGAGGTAGAAAAAGGAAAAAAGTCAAGAAAGGGGGTAAGGTGAGTCAAAAGAAAACATTTAAATGTTTTAATTGTAACGAAACTGGACATTTCGCCCGGGAAGATCAGAGGCGACAATCGGGGGGGAAAAAAGGGGTCATATACAAAGAGAGCAAGATTAATTAACTTCTTGCGACTCTCAAACCCGGATCCGGGAGCGTAATCATCGCCTCAAATGAATTAGCATAACGCAGCGGACATAAATCTTCCTAGAAAATCTTCCTATTCATGAAAATCACAAATGAAATATATTGAGACACAGCTTAGCCTTTTGTTAATCACACTGTCATCTCAGATTTTCAAAATATGCTTTACAGCCAACGCTAGACAAGCATTTGTGTAAGTTTATCATAGCCTAGCATAGCATTATGCTCTGCTAGCAGCAGGCAACATTTTCACAAAAATAAGAAAAGCAATCAAATTAAATCATTTACCTTTGAAGAACTTTGGATGTTTTCACTCAGGAGACTCCCAGTTAGATAGCAAATGTTCCTTTTTTCCAAAAATATTATTTTTGTAGGCGAAATAGCTACCTTTGTTCTTCACGTTTGGCTGAGAAATCGACCGGAAAATGCCGTCACTACAACGCCAAACTTTTTTCAAAATTAGCTCCATAATATCGACAGAAACATGGCAAACGTTGTTTAGAATCAATCCTCAAGGTGTTTTTCACATATCTATTCGATAATATATCCGTCGGGACAATTGGTTTCTCATTACAAGCAATTGGAATAACGGCTACCTCAGTACTTTACGCAAGATTTTCTTTGGGACCCATCATGTGACCACTTGCTCAATGTGGTCCCTTACGGCTATTCTTCAACATAAATGCGTAAAAAGACGTCACAATGCTGTAGACACCTTGGGGAATACGTAGAAAGCGTAAGCTCATTCGTAGCCCATTCACAGCCATATAAGGAGTCATTGGCATGAAGCACTTTCAAAAAATGCGGCAAGGATTTTTATCTGGGTTTCGCCTGTAACATCAGTTCTGTTGCACTCACAGACAATATCTTTGCAGTTTTGGAAACGTCAGAGTGTTTTCTATCCAAAGCTGTCAATTATATGCATAGTCAAGCATCTTGTCGTGACAAAACGGAAACGTTTTTTATCCAAAAATGAAAATACTGCCCCCTAGTTACAAAAGGTTAATGAGATACCTCGCTGAGGAAAAGCTTGGGCATTTAAATTAAGGCTATTTTCTGTTGTCCCGATGCCGGAGTTACAAATACAGACAATTGTAAAATGGGTCTATTTGCAGAGAATCTTAGTCATTTACATAGCGTTCGTGGTATAGTGGTGAGCATAGCTGTCTTGCAAACTGCAGTCCAAGGTTCTGTTCCCAGCCAAGGCATTAACTAAAAAATCTGAGTTTTTGATTGTAATTAAACTAATTGTTTGTATTGCCTAGAAAGTTATAGTCACTAGTATTTGTATAAGATATAAACTGAACGTTTTAAATAGTTTGTTTGGTTCAAATTGAAAGACTAATACATTCAACTTAAAATAAGGACAGAGCGAATTTTGATGCAAGACGATGTCAGTTCACTAAATTATCTGTTTGAATAATGTATTTGGAATAGAGTCGTAATTAAAATGCTGAATCAAAGACAAGACAGTTACTTAAATCTAATGAATTCTAAATAATAACGAAGAGACAATTGCGATAGATTTGTGCCCATCAAAATGTTCTTATAAATTTGAGAGTTTGAGATATGTTGATTGATGTTGTAAGTTCTAATTCAAGATTCAACAGATGTGATAAATTAGGTTTGGTTTATCGAACCCGTACTACTGTTGCTGCAGGCAGCCAACAATTATTTACAATTCATTGAAAATCGTTGCGGCTTGGGTCTAGTTTGAGCGCTTGTTGATGACATCACTCGCAAGGCACTTTTGTCGCCGCGGAAATTATGTTGTGACTAGGGGTGACGGGGAAACTTGTTTGTGTCTTTTAGAAGGAAAATGCGTGCATTATTGTTTTGAGTCACATTTCAGAAGTTGATAAAAATTTCAAAATACATTTTTAAAAGTAGCTGTAAGTCGTCAGGGTAGTCAGGAAAGATGCTAAAAACTAGCAGCAGATTCGCTAGGTGGGCATCATTGATTTGTGGCGTTTATTTGGACTGTATTTGGCTATGAGGAAGGGAGATCTAAATGTCTGAATCGTAAAACATAGTGATAATTGATTCTGATGGTTATTTATTCCTGGTTTGATTGTTTAAGTAACACCAGTGAATTTGAGCACTATATCCATTATGTGGAACAATGTTATGGTATTAATGTTGAAAAGCAACCTCTATAGTAAAAAACAATTGCATATGTTTTGGGAAATTAGCTCGGTTGAATTTGGTTATTTGAGCTTTTCCCCTGATACATAGACATCTGTAACAGGGGCATCAGTTGTTGTTTCTTGAGGAACATGCAGACTGTGTTTTGTTTTATTGAGATGTAAACATGGGTCTCTGAGTAATATTGTCATCTGAATCATTATAGTATGGAGTTTTTGTATAGTTTGTTTTTTTGCTGATTAACCTCACTGCGCACGGAAACCTAGCGGGCTGAAATTCCACAACATACAGTGGTCGCTACATAAATAGTCATATTAAACATTCATGAAAATACAAGTGTCTCACCTGTATCGAAAGCCTAGAATCTTGCTAATCCAACTGCGTTGTCAGATTCAAAAAAGGATTTACTGCGAAAGAATACGATGCGATTATCTGAGCATAGAGCCCCATAATAAACAAGTATTTCAACCAGCACAGGCGCAACAAAATCACAAACTGCAATATGTCACACCCTGACCATAATTTGCTTTGTATGTTCTATGTTTTGTTTGGTCAGGGTGTGATCTGAGTGGGCATTCTATGTTGGATGTCTTGTTTGTCTGTTCCTGTCTTTGTGTTTGTTGCACCAGATAGGGCTGTTTCGGTTTTTCACGTTTCTTATTTTGTTTTATACATTGTTCAATTTATCATCTTTATTAAAGATAACCACACTGCGTTTTGGTCCGCCTCTCCTTCCCAGGAAGAATCTCGTGACACAATAAAATAAATTGTTTACCTTTGACGATCTTCGTCTGTTTGCAATTCCAATGCTCATCGTTACACAATGAATGATCTTTTGTTTGATAAAATCAGTTTATATAGCCTAAGACAAAACATTTTGTGAACCGCTTGTGTAGTGAATTCCGTCTCATTCCATTTTCGACGACACATTCCAGGTAAATCACCCACACAGAACGTGCCTTTTCCAGTCATGTTGGGTTTCACTGCAATCAACTGGTTTGTTTGTAACACAATCAAACCTGATGGGCCTTTTTTGCGGGACGTATTGACTGAAAGAAACCAATTTGAAGACAGCAAGTAATGACATCCTTGTGCACCAATGATTTTCCCGCTGTTACGTTGATTGACTGTCTTTTAACCCATTGACCACTGATCGTCTTGAAATCTAGCTGGGTTAGATAGCCAATGAGCTGAGCTAAACGGCAATACGCCATGTTTATGTGTTTCAAGACCAACCCATGTAGTAAGCTCCAGCGTAAAGAGAGTCATGCACTATTGAATTTTCATACCGGAAGAAGCTACGCATTTACGCATTGAATTGTTTGGTGAATTCGCAGATTCAGCTGTTTATATATCAATTATTATGCCGACTAAGTCAGGGAAAGCTACATCTAGATATACAGATGTGCACACAACATTAGAATAAATTGATTGGGAAGGTGAGACAGAGATTGTTGTAGGACGCTTCATTTAGCGATTGTGGAGGAATATTTTTTTGAACGGGAGAGGACATTGTTTTGGACTGGTAAGTTCTTATCATGCTAATGCCCTTGTTTGAAATTAATAATATAAAATATTATTTGTGATTTTTTTATTTATTTTAGAATTAATATATAAACATTTAATGTCATGAAATGTGAGATGCGTGTGTCTGCCGCCCCACCCCAACCCACATGAAATAGCCTAATTGAGGCTGTTGAGGAGAGTGCAGGACCACATCAATGGCCAAATAGTAGATACAGCTGGTCTGTTGTAATATAATCAAGACAGTAATATAATAAAGACTGTAGATCTAGCTGGTCTGTCATAATATAATAGAGACAGTAGATCTAGCTGAAAAGTCATAATATAAAAGAGACAGTAGATCTAGCAGGAAATAATAATATATTCAACCTTCAACTCTCTATATTGTTTATTATACCTGTTGATACAGGGCTCATGTGTGAAACTATTCTAACTGAACACTTTCTTTCATAGTGACACTGACTCCGAATGCGAGTCTTATCCGGTGTTCTGTGTGAATTTAAGTATGCTCTCTCTAATTCTCTCTTTCTCTCTCTCGGAGGACCTAAGCCCTAGGACCATGCGTCAGGACTACCTGGCATGATGACTCCTTGCTGTCCCCAGTCCACCTGGCCTTGCCGCTGTTCCAGTTTCAACTGTTCTGCCTGCGACTATGGAACCCTAAACTATTCATTTTTACTCTTGAGGTGCTGTCCTGTTGCACCCTCTACAACCACTGCGATCTCCACCTGGCACAGCCAGAAGAGGACTGGCCACCCCACATAGCCTGGTTCCTCTCTAGGTTTCTTCCTAGGTTTTCCTAGGAATTTTTCCCAGCCACCGTGCATCTACAACTGCATTGCTTGCTGTTTGGGGTTTTAGACTGGGGCTATATAAATAGATTTGATTTGATAGAGGACTGAGTGTCATCCAAATATTGAAAGTGTGTAAATAGTTACCCATGTTATTTTGTAAATGTATATATATATTTTTTCCATTCTTTTAAAATCAATAATAAAAAAATCATTTTAAAAAATCATTTATTTTTCTCAATTTTTTTTGGGGGGGGGTGTGTTAGAATACCATTTTGGCATTTTGTATATAGTTATTTGTTTCAAAATGTATACCTTCACCAATTTGGCCACTTGGGTATATTTGGGCTACTTGTGTGGGACACCTGGGTGACTTCATGATAAATGTTATGTAGCCCACTCATTTTAGAAGTTATCATTCTGAAACTTTGCACAAGTACTGTTGCCTTCTTATATTTTTCACTGAAATTGTCCCCATCATCCTATCTGAATGTTTGTTTTATCTTGTTCATTTTAAAGATGATGATACAAAAAGGAAAATAAAAAACGTATTTTTTTCCATTGTTTTATGTAAACCAGATCTATTGTGTGTTATTCTCCTACATTCAATTCACATTTACACAAACGTCAGAGTGTTTTCTTTCAAATGGTACCAAGAATATGCATATCCTTGGTTCTGTGCCTGAGCTACAGGCTGTTAGATTTGGGTATGTCTTCAGGCGGAAATTGCACAATGTAGGGGGGGAGCTGCAAGAGTTAACCTGACACCAACCCTCAAACGAACAACACTTAAATGTATTCGTAGAGGGTGCCCGGACTGTCAAATTCAACCTTTCAGGGGCCGAACCCATAGATCCCATATCTACACCCGTGGGTGCCAAACTCTCCTGTGCATTTGGGACAATAGATCCCGACAACATGGAACCCACAACAGGTGGATGATCTCTGGGAACCAGTGTTGTCTGGTCCAATGGGGGGCACCAGAATCAACCACAGACCCTCCTGATGGAGTATCCTCACAGTGGCATGAATCAGGTCCACCGGAGGAAATGCATAGAGCCAAAGCATCCGTTCACAATGGAGCGCCCAAATTGATAACAGACGACAATGCGTGTTTTATCGTAATGCGATAAAACGGCCCTGCCGAACCGGTCCCACCTGCGAAGACATGTCACCCTGAGTGACAAGAAATGCACACTGCTCCATATGAGCAAATAATGGGCCTGTTGATGTACGCCACTGCCATCCTATTGTCCTACATTACAACACATGCCTACCCAACATCATAAGGAACCTCAAAACAGACAGTAGCTCTAGGTAATTGATATGCCATGCTTTTGCAGTGTTGACCAAATCCATTTTTCAGAGTAGTCCACACACAGGGCTCCCCAACCCAGTAAGGATGCATCTGTCGTTATCACTCTGTGGGACACTACCCACTCCATGATATCCCTCTACAACACCAGTCCCAGGTCCCTTCAAAGAGTCAACGCCCTTAGGCACAACTGACCTTGAGCAACCGATGAGCTATCGATGGCAGTAGCAATCATCCAGCACTGAACCAGAATCATCAACCGAAGTCTCAGAGGCTCCACAGCTATCATAGAGGCCATCAAACCCAATATCCCTGCTGCGAGGGAGAAGACGGCCAATCCACCCCCAGGCAAGAGTATATCATCGCCGGAATCCAGAGAAACTGGACTGAGCCTCACTCGGCTGGGATGACACCCCTATCAACTCCTACCACCGCTGCTGCTCTCTCACGGCCTCAGACAACCCCATTCCTGTGGTCGCTTCACTGGAAAACCCTTTGCCAGCAGCCTCAATCTTTCTCACAAAGTCATCCCGACGCACAATCGAAGTTGAACCCAGACAAGGGTTACAATAACTGGTCAGATCCAAATTCTCTTGGGCAACCAGGACAGGACTTGTGAGTATCTTTAATTTTCATTGTGAAACCACATGCCATAGAGCTCGGTCTGAGGTGGAAATTCATCTGGTTAGCCATTTTGAACATATGCTTACCACTGGCTATCTTACTTAATTAAGCAAGCAAGCACTGTCTACAGTGCAGAAGCAGAAAGCGGTGGGGTTTTAGCAGGGGTTGGAACCGCAAATTAAAGTGATCTATACTGTTCCAGAACAGAACTGCTATTTTAAAAACATGAGAACCTCTTAATAATGTTATTTGACGTTCTGGACGACAAAAAAATTGTCCCACGAAAATCACTAATGCAAAGCTCTGTCTGTCACTCAGAAACTTATTTCAGTCTCTGCCCGATCCTGCCAGTTGAACATCTTTACCAGTGAGTGTGTGTAGGCCCCTTCCCCACCGAAGCAGTAGCCTACTGACGTTACAAGCATGATTCAGAAATTAGGGAGAGAGATTTTTCATTGGATTAACCTTTTCACTGCTAGTTAAGGATAATATAGTTATCATGTTTCACGTCAGATTTATTAACTACTAAGAGGTAAAATGTATTTTTATTTTCATTCTGTTGCCGCTCTACACACACACTCTTGTTAGCCAGCTAGCTAGCTTGCTGGTCCAATGTATGCTTGTAAATAGCTTGCCTGCTGCATAGCAAGCTGCTCTATCCACAATGATTAGTGATTTAATGTCGAGCTAAAGGTAAAAAAATATATATTTCAGCTTAAAAGGGAACACAAAGGAACAATATAAACCGTTACTTTTCTGGGGGTTCTGAACCGGTTCAGAACTTTATTTTACTATTCGGAACGGTGGAATAAAAAATAAAAATCTGTTCAGAGCGAAACAATTGAAAAATAATTTTAGTTTCAACCCCTGGTTTTTAGCAAACAGAAATCTTACCTAAGCAAGGATCATTAGCTACACAAGCAGAACAAAAAGTAATTAGCTTTTAGCTATCACGAAAACGATACCAAGACCCAAAACTTGCAACATCTAGGGTGCGAGTACTCGCTAGCATGAGTCCATAGCAAATGAATGGGATTGAATGTTCACAGTGCCTGTTTTGACTGGAGTGACGCTTAGAATTCCATTTCGTCTAAATGGCACCAAAAAATGTATCCCTTTTTATTTTACCACTACAATCTGTTCTTAGAACGAAACTGAAAAATAACAACTTGTGTAGAAAATAAACATCCGCACCTCGATTGTGCCAAGTGTGCTTATGTCTGCATAAGGAAGTAGGGAATGAGAAAGTAGGGAATGACAACTTTGGACTATTTCTGGTCTAGCGATCGACGACAGCAGAGTACACTGCCCAACCTTATGTAATTACAATAAGGAGATTATCCTGATTAAAATGGTGTCCGACTTGAAAAAACTCTAAATATACACATTGCTAGGTATTTGGTTAAATATACCAGCATGCCTTTCCATAGGAAAACAATGGGGGGAGCTCAGCGTTCCAAGGGCAAAAGGTATTTTGGGCTAGCGATTGATGACAATGGAGTACGCTGCCCAGCCTTACATAATTAGAAAGAGGAGATTCTCATGCTTAAAATAGCGTCCAATTTGTAAAAATCTAAATTTACACATTGTGAGATATTTAGCAAAATAGACAGACATACCTATATTTCCCTATAGTGAACAATGGGACGACCTCAAAGTTCCATGAGTCATTTGTTGTTGTTGTTTACATTTTAACTACCAGCAACGTGGGCAGATCACATTGCCAACAGTAGCAAAGCAGGCGTTGTGACGTAGAACAATAAGCTGGGAATAGAACGTTCGGAAGACGAGTTGGTGCCACGGTGCTCAATACAACTACTAGGAGCTGCTGGCAGGGTGAAAAATGCCCTAAATAAGGCCTGTTTTCGTGTTTACTTCAAAACTACGGCAAGCAGCTGGGACAAATGGTAAAATTATGAAACTGGGCTCCATGGCGGATGCAATGAACTAATTTTTAGCAGAAAAAAGCATTGTTAAAATGTAATGTGTCCAGCCTACCTTCAGGCAAAATGAAGAGTAAAGAATTGAGGAAATAAATGCGAGCCCGCTATTAGAGCCAGGAAGGAGGGGCTTCCGAGGGCAGCTCAGCATCCATTTGCCTATTGGGTGTGATTTCAGTTTTCTTCTGGTGAATATGATTGGTTATTGACTCCCCATAGTATGCTATACCGAGTGACCGACTGAAAGGGAACGTTGGAGTTATATGTGAGCAGGGCCTAAAATGGGCATCCGCTACCTGCCAAATGCGGGTAGATTTTGGCATAGGCGGATAGGATGTCTATTTCACCAGCCACGTTGGCAGGTGGTCAGGGATCCAGAGTGCAAGCATTTCACTCTTATTCGTGAATGAAAATAGTTAAGTATCATCATATTTATAGTAAAGTAAATGCTGCAGTA
Organism: Oncorhynchus masou masou; assembly: GCF_036934945.1. Lineage (NCBI taxonomy): Eukaryota > Metazoa > Chordata > Actinopteri > Salmoniformes > Salmonidae > Oncorhynchus > Oncorhynchus masou. Next base: position 15,154,474 of record NC_088232.1, read on the forward strand.
GCTGTTTTCAAAGTATTTCTGCTGTTTTGTTTCATATCTGGTAAATTAAATTGCACAAAGTCAAAGAACTACGAATCTTATATAGCCTATTCCACTTCATGCTGCAACACTGCCTGGCTGGAGGCTGTGCACACGCAAGGAGCTGAATGAAAGATTCATTTTTAGAAGCGCTACTAGCTAGTGTTTTAGAGTGTGTTGCCCTTGTCTTCTGTGAGTTGTACATCCCTTGAGGAGCGTACGTCTAGCATGTTGGGGTATGTATGAATAACAAGTTTAATAGATTATTTACTGTGATGTCTTCATTTTACCCTGAGATATTCCTCTTGTGAGTTATTAGCACATTTTATTAGGTAAAGTCTAATTTGCTCTGCACCAACAAAGGCCATGGAAGCTCACAAAAACAATGGTGGAAATCTAAGACAAACTGTTCACAAACACAACGATTGTGTATAGGCCTAGGTATTTGGACAGTGAAGTGTACAATTGAAATGTTGCCTCTATACTCCAGCATTTTGGATTTTAGATCAAATGCTTCATTAGAGGCAACATAACAGATTGTAACATTTTATTTGAGTATATTTTCTTGTCTGTTTTCATATATATAGCTTCACTGTCCAAATATATGGTGTTGAGTGTTTGTTCCTGTGCTGCCTGCCTGCACTTTACATGCACTCACCTCCACGTCTGTTAAAAAAAAAACATATCCTTAACATAAATCATACTCGCAAAGAAAATGTCGTGTGATTATAATGTGGAAAAACACAACAGGCCTGTAGATGTAATATGGTGGAGTGAAGTGGAAGGGTGCTTTTCTCAGGGACTAATGCCTCCCAGCTGCCCAGCGATGAGTATAGTGGAGTTGGGTAAATTGCCTGGCCTGCTGGGGGCTTGTGGTTCAGCTCTGGGTAACCACTGGGGCCTCCTGGGAACAGCAACATGACCATGAAACGAAATGGTTTCTGGTTCGCAAACAAGGACATTTTTAAAAAGGACTCCAGTTTCATAATTTCACGTTCCGCGGGTCCTTCTTTCACTCTGTTTGTTTTTTGATGGCACGGGATGACTGATGATGTGTTAGACGTTGTTTGAAAAGGGAAAGCGTCGTATCACTCCCTCACTCACGTTGTAGATGGTTATGAAGTCAGTCCTTATTCATCAGGTTATCCTGACAACACGCACACACACAGACACACACACAGCATTTTGCTACACCCACCAAAACATCTGCTAAACACGTGTATGTGACCAATAAAATTTGATTTGATTTGAGCTGTGTTCAAGGACCCCCATTCATTAGCCTCTCACTCACCATGGTCTCTTCCATGCTACAGGGGAATTGAACCAATAGCTCTCAAGGCAATTAAATATCAGAAATGTAAGAAAATAAACAATGAATATTGGGGGAAGTGAAACTGAAAAAAGAGTCATGAAAAGAGCTAGGAGGAAAAGGAGAACAGGGTTAAGTAGGCTCCAAGGTATGCCCCCTGCCCCCCTTTCCACTGTACAGAAATGACTATGTACGTCTGTATGCGTAACATTAACCTAGAAACTGTGTTACAGAGAAAGCACCACAGTATCCAATGTTGTGTTGGAAATATTTTGTATTTCTCAACTTTCCTTGACAGGTTTGCTTTCAGTTAATGACGTTTAGCCTAATTGTGTTCATTCTGTAGTGGCTCTGTTGTGTCGAATCTCTTAAGCACTTGTTTAGCCCATTTAAAGCTTTGTTAAGCTGCTCCAAGTATGAGTAGGTTACGAAAGGGCAAGTATTCAAAACTTTAGCTACAATCTATTTTCTTGTTTCAGTGGTCCTGTACCTTTATTAAGTCAGATTAGGCAGAATCTTTATGACACATACTCTATTTCTCCTGTCTAATATGTTTCTAATGAAAGATGAGGCTACGGCCAAACTCTGATGCATAAACACGGATGAAATTATATATGACTCACATCATTGTGCGTTTTTGTCCAGCAAAAGTAGATGCATGAGAAGGCGGTATTTTTGTGCGTTATTTTGTCGACAATCATCATCCGTTGTCATTCATCCACCAATGACTCTCATTTAAACAGTTGTGTCTCCATTCAAAATTCTCAGACAAAACAATTCCGGTGTGCAGATGGCCTGAAAACTGTGTGTAAGGCCACCGACATAAAGCCTCTCTTTGAGAGCAACCAATCAGCTATATCCACTTCATCCAGAGTAGTGCAGGAGGGCTTCAGTGTCCAACCCGGTTCCGGGTTCCGGGTTGGAGCGAGGGGTGGCATCTACACTTCGGTCCGCAGGTAGTATAACTTTTCATTACATTTTCATTACATTTCATTATAGTACAACGGTTTGATTTGTCTAATCTTAGCAATTTCTTCTTAGCTAGCTACATAGCCTTCTTTGTATCAAAGATAATTGCGTAATTATCGTATTTCGTCGTTCTAACGTAGTCTACACTGCTATCTGCCCAGCAGCTAGCTAACGTCCACCGTCTACCAGCACTGTAGAAACTATTACACTCAACTGAACGACTCGATTAGTGTAGTGTTAGCTAGCTACATAGTTGTCTTTGCTGTCTTCGTATCCAAGATAATTGTGTAGTTTAGAGTGTGTAGACCTAGAGTGATTATCTTAATTTACCGAGGTTAGCTAGCCAGCTATTTGTCGTCCTTAACGTAGGAGATACTGCTAGCTAGCTAGCCAACAGCTAGCCAACGTCTACCGAATAGAACTTCAACAACCCGGTCAACATTCCGCTTCGCTCCACAGGTAGTATCACATTTTCATTTCACTTCATTATACAGTACAACGGTTTGATTTGTTTGATCGTAGCTAGCTAGCTACATAGCCGTCTTTGTATCTAAGACAATTTTGTAGTCTAGAGCGATTTTCTAGGTTAGCTAGCCAGCTATTGTCGTTCTTTTAACGTAACGTAATGTAATCAACACTGCTAGCTAGCTAGCTAGCCCCCGAATAGCAGCACTGTAGAAACTATTACACTCGACGGAACGACTTGATTAGTGTAGTGTCAACAACGCAGCCACTGCCAGCTAGCCTACAAAGTCAACAACGCAGCCACTGCCAGCTAGCCTACTCCAGCAGTACTGTATCATTTCAATCATTTTAGTCAATAAGATTCTTGCTACGTAAGCTTAACTTTCTGAACATTCGAGACGTGTAGTCCACTTGTCATTCCAATCTCCTTTGCATTAGCGTAGCCTCTTCCGTAGCCTGTCAACTATGTGTCTATCTATCCCTGTTCTCTCCTCTCTGCACAGACCATACAAAAGCTCCACACCGCGTGGCCGCGGCCACCCTAATCTGGTGGTCCCAGCGCGCACGACCCACGTGGAGTTCCAGGTCTCCGGTAGCCTCTGGAACTGCCGATCTGCGGCCAACAAGGCAGAGTTCATCTCAGCCTATGCCTCCCTCCAGTCCCTCGACTTCTTGGCACTGACGGAAACATGGATCACCACAGATAACACTGCTACTCCTACTGCTCTCTCTTCGTCCGCCCACGTGTTCTCGCACACCCCGAGAGCTTCTGGTCAGCGGGGTGGTGGCACCGGGATCCTCATCTGTCCCAAGTGGTCATTCTCTCTTTCTCCCCTTACCCATCTGTCTATCGCCTCCTTTGAATTCCATGCTGTCACAGTTACCAGCCCTTTCAAGCTTAACATCCTTATCATTTATCGCCCTCCAGGTTCCCTCGGAGAGTTCATCAATGAGCTTGATGCCTTGATAAGCTCCTTTCCTGAGGACGGCTCACCTCTCACAGTCCTGGGCGACTTTAACCTCCCCACGTCTACCTTTGACTCATTCCTCTCTGCCTCCTTCTTTCCACTCCTCTCCTCTTTTGACCTCACCCTCTCACCTTCCCCCCTACTCACAAGGCAGGCAATACGCTCGACCTCATCTTTACTAGATGCTGTTCTTCCACTAACCTCATTGCAACTCCCCTCCAAGTCTCCGACCACTACCTTGTATCCTTTTCCCTCTCGCTCTCATCCAACACTTCCCACACTGCCCCTACTCGGATGGTATCGCGCCGTCCCAACCTTCGCTCTCTCTCCCCCGCTACTCTCTCCTCTTCCATCCTATCATCTCTTCCCTCTGCTCAAACCTTCTCCAACCTATCTCCTGATTCTGCCTCCTCAACCCTCCTCTCTTCCCTTTCTGCATCCTTTGACTCTCTATGTCCCCTATCCTCCAGGCCGGCTCGGTCCTCCCCTCCCGCTCCGTGGCTCGACGACTCATTGCGAGCTCACAGAACAGGGCCCCGGGCAGCCGAGCGGAAATGGAGGAAAACTCGCCTCCCTGCGGACCTGGCATCCTTTCACTCCCTCCTCTCTACATTTTCCTCCTCTGTCTCTGCTGCTAAAGCCACTTTCTACCACTCTAAATTCCAAGCATCTGCCTCTAACCCTAGGAAGCTCTTTGCCACCTTCTCCTCCCTCCTGAATCCTCCTCCCCCTCCTCCCTCTCTGCAGATGACTTCGTCAACCATTTTGAAAAGAAGGTCGACGACATCCGATCCTCGTTTGCTAAGTCAAACGACACCGCTGGTTCTGCTCACACTGCCCTACCCTGTGCTCTGACCTCTTTCTCCCCTCTCTCTCCAGATGAAATCTCGCTTCTTGTGACGGCCGGCCGCCCAACAACCTGCCCGCTTGACCCTATCCCCTCCTCTCTTCTCCAGACCATTTCCGGAGACCTTCTCCCTTACCTCACCTCGCTCATCAACTCATCCCTGACCGCTGGCTACGTCCATTCCGTCTTCAAGAGAGCGAGAGTTGCACCCCTTCTGAAAAAACCTACACTCGATCCCTCCGATGTCAACAACTACAGACCAGTATCCCTTCTTTCTTTTCTCTCCAAAACTCTTGAACGTGCCGTCCTTGGCCAGCTCTCCCGCTATCTCTCTCAGAATGACCTTCTTGATCCAAATCAGTCAGGTTTCAAGACTAGTCATTCAACTGAGACTGCTCTTCTCTGTATCACGGAGGCGCTCCGCACTGCTAAAGCTAACTCTCTCTCCTCTGCTCTCATCCTTCTAGACCTATCGGCTGCCTTCGATACTGTGAACCATCAGATCCTCCTCTCCACCCTCTCCGAGTTGGGCATCTCCGGCGCGGCCCACGCTTGGATTGCATCCTACCTGACAGGTCGCTCCTACCAGGTGGCGTGGCGAGAATCTGTCTCCTCGCCACGCGCTCTCACCACTGGTGTCCCCCAGGGCTCTGTTCTAGGCCCTCTCCTATTCTCGCTATACACCAAGTCACTTGGCTCTGTCATAACCTCACATGGTCTCTCCTATCATTGCTATGCAGACGACACACAATTAATCTTCTCCTTTCCCCCTTCTGATGACCAGGTGGCGAATCGCATCTCTGCATGTCTGGCAGACATATCAGTGTGGATGACGGATCACCACCTCAAGCTGAACCTCGGCAAGACGGAGCTGCTCTTCCTCCCGGGGAAGGACTGCCCGTTCCATGATCTCGCCATCACGGTTGACAACTCCATTGTGTCCTCCTCCCAGAGCGCTAAGAACCTTGGCGTGATCCTGGACAACACCCTGTCGTTCTCAACTAACATCAAGGCGGTGGCCCGTTCCTGTAGGTTCATGCTCTACAACATCCGCAGAGTACGACCCTGCCTCACACAGGAAGCGGCGCAGGTCCTAATCCAGGCACTTGTCATCTCCCGTCTGGATTACTGCAACTCGCTGTTGGCTGGGCTCCCTGCCTGTGCCATTAAACCCCTACAACTCATCCAGAACGCCGCAGCCCGTCTGGTGTTCAACCTTCCCAAGTTCTCTCACGTCACCCCGCTCCTCCGCTCTCTCCACTGGCTTCCAGTTGAAGCTCGCATCCGCTACAAGACCATGGTGCTTGCCTACGGAGCTGTGAGGGGAACGGCACCGCAGTACCTCCAGGCTCTGATCAGGCCCTACACCCAAACAAGGGCACTGTGTTCATCCACCTCTGGCCTGCTCGCCTCCCTACCACTGAGGAAGTACAGTTCCCGCTCAGCCCAGTCAAAACTGTTCGCTGCTCTGGCCCCCCAATGGTGGAACAAACTGCCTCACGACGCCAGGACAGCGGAGTCAATCACCACCTTCCGGTGACACCTGAAACCCCACCTCTTTAAGGAATACCTAGGATAGGATAAAGTAATCCTTCTCACCCCCCTTAAATGATTTAGATGCACTATTGTAAAGTGGCTGTTCCACTGGATATCATAAGGTGAATTCACCAATTTGTAAGTCGCTCTGGATAAGAGCGTCTGCCAAATGACTTAAATGTAATGTAAATGTCTCTGTACCCTCAGTCTTCTCTATGCACCCTGATCCCTCTATAAAGATGCACTCCAGGATCTTAAGCACAACAAATTCCTAACATAACGTAGGAATTGAATTCGTAACATATCATATGAAATGGATGACGTAGTACAAAATGTGATGACATAGTACACAAAAAACAGGGACCATGAGCACCGCTCAAACTACTGGCTGAAATTATACAAAAGTTTGAGAGTGCATTCTGACATAACCAGTGACCCTTAACCAAGGCGATTAGTGCAAGCTAAAGATGCAGCAAAGAGGACGAGACAGGACGTTTGAGAAAGACCAACTTCATCCAGGATTGAATGTGCAAATGTAATGAAAAGTGAGTTTGTAAAGTTTTGTATAAAAAAAAACAGGAAGACGAGACAAGTACTCCATAGAAATTGTGTGGCTCCTTACTAAATTTTAAACTAGGTTGTATTCAAATGACTCTAGATTCTATTTCTATGACTGTACTCTTAAAAGGGATAGAAAGTGAACTGAATCCACAGGGCTGAAAGCTCCACACAACACTGAAAGCTCAACTTTGGTCATAAAAAAAGAGCCAGTGTTGTTGGCTGAGTGGATTTCTACAGTGTTAATGCTGGGTGGTAATTGCATTGCAGGGATGCCATCGCAGGGAATAGGAAAATGTAAAGAATCGAACTGCTCACAAATCATTGTGGTTTTTCAAAGGGCTGCTAGCTTGTAGTAAACTTGCCTCTTGACCATAGAATTTCAGAGGACATTCAGCAGTATAGCGTCTCTCCCTCATCCTCATTTCAAATCACTGCCTATTTTATCTTGGGGTTGTGACACAGAGCAGCAGGTATTCACATCACTGTGGATTGGCCGGGGTTGGACGAGGTCGACCTTGCTGCTTTGAGAGTGTAACACTCTCTGCTGCAACCATTCATTCCTACTGACCCCACGGGTCCGCAGCGATGCGTGCTGTAGGGAGAGGGGGAGGAGCACGGAGAAGGGGGAGGTCGGGTGATGGTTCAATGGGTAAAGGAGTTGAGAAAGCAAGAAAAGGGAGAGATGGAAAGAAAGCTTTCCTTTGTGTTGAGGCTGGGGGAGAAAACCCAACCCTCCCCCCCCCCCCTCCCTGTGGCTCCAGGCCACAGGGTCCATAGGGAGCACTGTAACTCCATACAAGCCAAATATCCCCCCACTCCTGTTTCCATCTTGGGCCAAAGGTAGGGCTCCACGGGTGGCACGGTGGTCTGAGGCACTATATCTCAGAGCTAGAGGCGTCACTATTGACCATGGTATGTATGTCCATGTTATAGGTCACCACATTTTGACAAGGCAATGTGGAGTGTATTTGCAGCAGAGTACTGCACTCAAAGTACTACTGTACATGTATTCCCATTCTTCATACAGAAGAAAATCTATAGAGTTGGGATTTCATGTCAAGTCACCATGATTGTCATACATGATTGTGCTCTGAAATGTGGAAAAATACCTCATCCATCAAACTGTAGACTTTGATTAGAGTGCATCAGAGCCTTGAATATAGAGAGTTGGGACATTGAGGTTTCTGCATTATGATGCATTTACGTGACACTAAAACATTCTACAGCAGCCACATCAACACTACACGGGGAATATTTACAGTTTTTCTCAGTCGCTTTGGTGCATTTCTTAGATCAAAAGTGCAATTCTTGATACTACTTGTACAAATTCCAAATAATCTAGTCACTTGTGCACATCATTAAAGCAATTTCTTATTCCTTTTAACAAATTGCAATTGATAATGTACAAGTGTCAGCTTTTTTCCACATGATCAATTGCTCATGTCATGTTGATCAAAATATAGTAGATGGTTCTCTGTTGAATAGTCTTACCCCTCAAAACATCTAGGCATTAGTTCCTTGCATAAGCCATTACATGAAAAATTGTTGAACTATTTGTCATAAACTGTCAAGCATAGTTTTACACATTTCTATTAGACCTTTTGTACAAAAACGTGAATTAATGAATCGTGCAGGTGAAATTGACCCTCACTCAAGAAGGAATGTAAAAGTGTTTATTCAACCAACAATCAACCAGTTGTCTAAATTTCTCAAATGTGCATCTCATGAAGAATCAATTGGCAAGCATATACCGTGGAGCAAAAAAGTATTTTGTCAGCCACCAATTGTGCAAGTTATCCAACTTAAAAAGATGAGAGAGGCCTGTAATTTTCATCATCGGTACACTTCAACTATAGCAGACAAAATTAGAAAAAAAATCCAGAAAATCACATTGTAGGATTTTTAATTTATTTATTTGCAAATTATGGTGGAAGATAAGTATTTGGTCACCTACAAACAAGCACGATTTCTGGCTCTCACAGACCTGTAACTTCTTCTTTAAGAGGCTCCTCTGTCTTCCACTCGTTACCTGTATTAATGGCACCTGTTTGAACATGTTATCAGTATAAAAGACACCTGTCCACAACCTCAAACAGTCACACTCCAAACTCCACTATGGCCAAGACCAAAGAGCTGTCCAAGGACACCAGAAACAAAATTGTAGACCTGCACCAGGCTGGGAAGATTGAATCTGCAATAGGTAAGCAGCTTGTTTTGAAGAAATCAACTGTGGGAGCAATTATTAGGAAGGGGAAGACATACAAGACCACTGATAATCTCACTCGATCTGGGGCTCCACGCAAGATCTCACCCCGTGGGGTCAAAATGATCACAAGAACAGTGAACAAAAATCCCAGAACCACACAGGGAGGACCTAGTGAATGACCTGAAGAGAGCTGGGACCAAAGTAACAAAGCCTACCATCAGTAGCACACTACGCCGCCAGGGACTCAAATCCTGCAGTGCCAGACGTGTCCTCCTGCTTAAGCCAGTACATGTCCAGGCCCGTCTGAAGTTTGCTAGAGATTTGGATTTGGATGATCCGGAAGAAGATTGGGAGAATGTCATATGTGTAACGGTTTTCTGTTGGCGAAGGAGAGTCGGACCAAAATGCAGCGTGTAGATTGCGATCCATGTTTAATCAAAAAACGTAACACGAATCTAAATACAAATACTACAAAAACAAGAACGTAATGAACGTAACGAAAACCGAAACAGCCTATACTTATGTAAACTAACACAGCGACAGGAACAAGGACACTAAGGACAATCACCCACGAAACACACAAAGAATATGGCTACCTAAATATGGTTCCCAATCAGAGACAACGAAAATCACCTGATTCTGATTGAGAACCACCTCAGGCAGCCAATGATTATGCTATACACCCCACACAACCCCAAGACGAAACACACCACAAATAAACCCATGTCACTCCCTGGCCTGACCCAATAAATGAAGATAAACATAATAAATATAGACCAGGGCGTGACAGAACCCCCCCTAAAGTGCGGACTCCCGGACGCACATCAAAACAATAGGGAGGGTCCGGGTGGGCGTCTGTCCATGGTGGCGGCTCCGGCTCCGGCGCGGGACGTGGAACCCACTCTATAAATGTCTTTGTCCCCCCTCCTCGCGTCCTAGGATAGTCCACCTTCGCCGCCGACCTCAAGTGGAACACGGATAGTGTGGAGGAATTCCTAGGCAAGAAGTTGGAAGTATATAATACTGATTCATAGTGCATCATAACCTTTTTCCCTGCTACAAATCTGTACACCGTTTGGATTTGATTTTCTAATTGTATGTTGGAAGTACTGCACTGTTAAAAAAATTTTTTTTTTTACCTGAAGATCAATCTGTAGTTTTCCTAATTACATTTTGTGCCAGGATGTAAAACGGCTGTTTTGTAGATTTGTAAAAATATCAAAATACTTAAACTTACATGCAATATACATGGTGTTAACTTTTAAATGATTTATCCAAAGACAGTGTAAAGATTTTCAGTAGTCCTAGTAGTCCTCACCCAGAATCCCACTGGACTGAGGGGCAGCTCGGAACTGAGGGGCAGCTCAGGACTGAGGGGCAGCTCGGGACTGAGGGGCAGCTCGGGACTGAGGGGCAGCTCGGGACTGAGGAGCAGCTCGGGACTGAGGGGCAGCATCGGGACAGAGGGGCAGCTCGGGACAGAGGGGCAGCTCGGGACAGAGGGGCAGCTCGGGGCAGAGGGGCAGCTCGTGGGCAGAGACAGCTCGGGACTGAGGGGAAGCTCAGCACTGAGAGGGAGCTCGGGACTGAGAGGAAGCCCGGCACTGAGAGGAAGCCCAGCACTGAGAGGAAGCCCAGCACTGAGAGGAAGCCCAGCACTGAGAAGAAGCTCAGCCAGGTATTTGGATCCGGCAGATCCTGGCTGGTTGACAGTTCTGGCAGATCCTGGCTGACTGGCAGATCTGGAAGAGTCTGGTTGACTGGCAGATCTGGAAGAATCTGGTTGACTGGCAGATCTAGACGAGTCTGGTTGACTGGCAGATCTGGAAGAATCTGGTTGACTGGCAGATCTGGAAGAGTCTGGCTGACTGGCAGATCCGGAAGAGTCTGGCTGACTGGCAGATCCGGAAGAGTCTGGCTGACTGGCAGATCTGGAAGAGTCTGGCTGACTGGCAGATCTGGAAGAGTCTGGCTGACTGGCGGATCTGGAAGAGTCTGGCTGACTGGCAGATCTGGAAGAGTCTGTAAGTCGCTCTGGATAAGAGCGTCTGCTAAATGACTTAAATGTAAATGTAAATGTAAGAGTCTGGTTGACTGGCAGATCTGGAAGAGTCTGGTTGACTGGCAGATCTGGAAGAGTCTGGCTGACTGGCGGATCTGGAAGAGTCTGGCTGACTGGCAGATCTGGAAGAGTCTGGCTGACTGGCGGATCTGGAAGAGTCTGGCTGACTGACAGATCTGGAAGAGTCTGGCTGACTGGCGGATCTGGAAGAGTCTGGCTGACTGGCAGATCTGGAAGAGTCTGGCTCACTAGCTGATCTGGAAGAGTCTGGCTGACTGGCAGATCTGGAAGAATCTGGCTGACTGGCAGATCTGGAAGAGTCTGTTTAACTGGCAGATCTGGAAGAGTCTGGTTGACTGGCAGATCTGGAAAAGTCTGGCTGACTGGCGGATCTGGAAGAGTCTGGCTGACTGGCAGATCTGGAAGAGTCTGGCTGACTGGCGGATCTGGAAGAGTCTGGCTGACTGGCAGATCTGGAAGAGTCTGGCTGACTGACGGATCTGGCTGCTCCATGCTGACAGGCGGCTCTGGCTGCTCCATGGAGACTGACAGCTCTGGTGGCTTCTTGCAGACTGACAGCTCTGGCTGCTCCATGCAGACTGGCAGCTCCATGCAGACTGACAGCTCCTTGCAGACTGACAGCTCCTTGCAGACTGACAGCTCCTTGCAGACTGGCAGTTCCTTGCAGACTGACAGCTCCATGCAGACTGGCAGCTCTGGCTGCTCCATGCAGACTGACAGCTCCATGCAGACTGGCAGCTCCGGCTGTTCCATGAAGACTGACAGCTCTGGCTGCTCCATGTATACTGACAGCTCTGGCTGCTCCATGTAGACTGACAGCTCTGGCTGCTCCATGTAGACTGACAGCTCTGGCTGCTCCATGTAGACTGACAGCTCTGGCTGCTCCATGTAGACTGACAGCTCTGGCTGCTCCATGCAGACTGACAGCTCTGGCTGCTCCATGTAGACTGACAGCTCTGGCTGCTCCATGTAGACTGACAGCTCTGGCTGCTCCATGTAGACTGACATCTCTGGCTGCTCCATGCAGACTGACAGCTCTGGCTGCTCCATGCAGACTGACAGCTCTGGCTGCTCCATACAGACTGACAGCTCTGGCTGCTCCATGCAGACTGACAGCTCGGGCTGCGCTAAACAGGCGGGAGACTCCAGTAGCGCAGGAGAGGAGAAAGGCTCCGACAGCGCTGAACAGGCGGGAGGCTCCGGCAGCGCAGGAAAGGAGGAAGGCTCTGGCTGCGCTAAACAGACGGGAGACTCCGGCAGCGCAGGAGAGGAGAAAGGCTCCGGTAGCGCTGGAGAGGCGAGGCACACTGTAGGCCTGATGCGTGGTGCAGGCACTGGTGGTACTGGGCCGAGGACACGCACAGGAAGCCTGGTGCACGCAGCTGCCACCGGAGGGCTGGTGTGTGGAGGTGGCACAGGATGGGCTAGACCGTGAAGGCGTACTGGAGATCTTGAGAGCAGTGTTGCCACAGGACGTGCAAGGCTAGGGATGTGCACAGGAGGCCTGGTGCGTGAGGCTGGCACCAACTTCACCAGCCGACTAACACGCATCTAAGGACGAGTATGGAGCGCTGACCTAGGTGCCATCAAATCCCTGACACGTTCCGTCGGGCGAATTCCATACAAAAAGCACCAACACAGCAACTCCCTCATTTCTCTCTCCTCCAATTTCCCCATTAACTCCTTCACAGTCTCTGCTTCGCTCACCTCCAACACCGGTTCTGGTCTCCTCCTTGGCTCCTCACAATAAACAGGGAGAGTGGGCTCAGGTCTGACTCCTGACTCTGCCACACTCTCCCTGACCCCCCCCCCAATAAATTTTTGGGGCTGACTCTCGGGCTTCCATCCGCGTCGCCGCGCTGCCTCCTCATACCGGCGTCTCTCAGCTCTCTCTGCCTCCAGTTCTTCTTTGGGGCGGCGATATTCTCCAGGCTGATCCCAGGGTCCGTCTCCGAACAATTCGTCCTCCCATGTCCATTCTTCTCTTTGCTGCACCTGCCTGTTGACACGTTGCTTGGTCCGTTTGTGGTGGGTGATTCTGTATCGGTTTTCTGTAGGCGAAGGAGAGTCGGACCAAAATGCAGCGTGTAGATTGCGATCCATGTTTAATCAAAAAACGTAACATGAATCTAAATACAAATACTACAAAAAAAAGAACGTAATGAACGTAACAAAAACCGAAATAGCCTATACTTATGTAAACTAACACAGCGACAGGAACAAGGACACTAAGGACAATCACCCACGAAACACACAAAGAATATGGCTACCTAAATATGGTTCCCAATCAGAGACAACGAAAATCACCTGACTCTGATTGAGAACCGCCTCAGGCAGCCAATGACTATGCTATACATCCCACACAACCCCAAGACGAAACACACCACAAATAAACCCATGTCACACCCTGGCCTGACCCAATAAATGAAGATAAACATAATAAATATAGACCAGGGCGTGACAATATGGTCAGATAAAACCAAAATATAACTTTTTGGTAAAAACTCAACTTGTCGTGTTTGGAGGACAAAGAATGCTGAGTTGCATCCTACTGTGAAGCATGGGGGTGGAAACATCATGCTTTGGGGCTGTTTTTCTGCAAAGGGACCAGGACGACTGATACCAGGACGACTGATCCGTGTAAAGGAAAGAATGAATGGGGCCATGTATCGTGAAATTTTGAGTGAAAACCTCCTTCCATCAGCAAGGGCATTGAAGAGGAAACGTGGCTGGGTCTTTCAGCATGACAATGATCCCAAACACAACGCCCGGGCAACGAAGGAGGGGCTTTGTAACAAGCATTTCTATGTCCTGGAGTGGCCTAGCCAGTCTCCAGATCTCAACCCCATAGACAATCTTTGGAGGGAGTTGAAAGTCCTTGTTGCCCAGCAACAGCACCAGTACTTATTTTCCACCATAATTTGCAAATAAAAAAAATAAATTCAAATAAATTCATTAAAAATCCTACAATGTGATTTTCTGGATTTTTTTTCTCCTCATTTTGTTGGTCATAGTTGAAGTGTACCTATGATGAAAAGTACAGGCCTCTCTCATCTTTTTAAGTGGGATAACTTGCACAATTGGTGTCTGACTAAATACTTTTTTGCCCCACTGTATAGACAGACCACAACACCGAGTTGCAATTTTCCAATAATGGATGGACCAGGAAACGAACAGGGTCAACAGCCAAGAGGAGGAAGAAGAGGAGCAAGGATGCGTGGTGGAAGGCAAAACAGAGAAAGAGGCAGAAGAGGACATAGGCACATATCTGATGACATAAGGTCCACTATTGTAGACCATGTTGTCAATCATGGCCTTACAATGGCTGAGGCGGGTTGAAGAGTGCAGCCGAATATTGGGAGATCAACCGTGTCCTCAATAGTTCAAACGTTTCGAAGAGAGAACAGGTATGTCCACCAATGTACAGTGCACTGTTACTGTATATAAGCAGTATACTGTATACTTCCTACAATGCTTCATAATACAGTAGTCTTGTATTTGTATTTCACAGCATACAGAAATATACTCTATACAGATACATACTGCACCTTACATGCACACACCTGTATGTTTTACAATAAAATGTGTGTTCGCATAGTTTTTGTCTATGTGAAAGTGTGCGATGAATCACTGCATTTTTCCCCACATAGGACTGCAAGATTACCTCAAACCGGTGGCAGAGGACGCCTTTTCACACCTCAACAGGAGGAGGCTATTTGCACCATGGTCCGATCAAACAATGCCATGAGTCAGGGAAATACAAAGGACCATTATAGAAGACAACGATGTCTTTGAAAACATCCATACGGTTAGCATCTCAACCATCGACAGGGTGCTGCATAGAAACCAGGTGAGTATGAAACAGCTGTACCGTGTACCATTCCAAAGGAATGAGCACAGAGTTAAGGAGCTACGGTACCAGTATGTACAGGTAAAACATATATCTATGTAACTACTTTACAGCAACATTTCATAGTGATACATAGTACAGTAAGCATAAACTGCACACATTTCCATTACCATGTGTGCTGCTATTTCGGAGCATGGTGTCCTAACCCATATCCCCTGTATAGGGCCATACAACACCCAGCATCTACTCAACTTTTTAGAGACTCATAACAGGGCTCTCATCCCTGATGATGAGAGGGGTCTGTTTAGAGAGGATTTGCCAAAGTATGTGGTCATTTGTGATAATGTGAGTTTCCATCGATCAAACATCATAAGGCAATGGTTTGTGACCCACCCGAGGATGCTCGTAGAATTCCTCCCACCTTATTCACCATTCCTTAACCCAATTGAGGAGTTTTTTTCAGCATGGAGGTGGAAGGTGTACGATAGTCAGCCACACACACAGATGACCCTGCTGGCTGCAATGGATGCAGCATGTGAGGACATCACAGTAGACGCCTGCAGAGGATGGATAAGGCATTCCAAAATATTCTTTCCACGTTGCATTGGAAGGGAAAATATCCGGTGTGATGTGGATGAGAATATGTGGACCGACAGACAGGAACGTCTGGATGTGTAGAGACAGCACAACAGTGCTGCGGGCAAAGTTGTGCCTTAGGGGTGGTTTCCTGTGTTTCTTTCTAATTTAGTATTTTTTTCCTTTGTGCCCCTTGGGTTGTCCAGTCTCTTTCAATCAATAACCCACATACAGTAATATGTAAATAGTACTGTTGAAATTGATATATGCCTTAGAAGTGCAGCCTTGTGCATTTTCAATACAGTAACTGTAATCCAAATTATAGCCTAAGTTTACATCAGGTAATACTGTCAAAGTACACAGTTACATTGACAACATGCCTAAACATTTTGACTTCCTTGTTCGTGAACAATGACTCAATGACTTATCATTCTGATGACACTGACATGATCATTGGCATGAATATTTACTTTTGAGAGATGTACTAATGTTTATTAGTGACTGACTAGCTTTAGATACATATCTATTGTATATTGCAGTTTGTACAAATTGTTCTGAGAAATGCACTTATTATTTTGCACATGTTAGGGATGATGTAAAAAATGCACCAAAGCGACTGAGAAAAAATGTAAAAATGCTATATAACTGAATGTCTAGAATTAGAACAATATTCAAAATTCTAAAAGTTGTCCCAATTCTCTAAATACATGGGTCTGGCTGCATTATTCTTCTGTCTCCCATCAGGGCCCCATGTAGAGACAGAGCCTAACTGACCTCCATGTTTCTATTGGCCAGAGTAGGCCCACATCTACACATATCTAGCCTGGATCTATTACAGTGTACAGGGAAAGCTCTGTCAATCACACAGAAACATTTCCTTGTCTGCTGAAATACACTAATTTGTCTGGAATTCTTGACCCACTTTCTGCCAACTCCAAACATTACCAAACCCAAAACCATGATTAATCTGCTCTTGGAATTAATTTGAAGCGGAGCTATGCACTGTTGTTTCTGCTTATTTTTTCAACAACAAAATAATTCTGTCATAACACAAAAATCTAAAGATAGATTTTTGGAACTTCAGCATAATTCCAAGATTCACCATCAACATTACAACAACTAATCTCTGGAGGTGGTCCTCAAAAACATCACCACAACTGGATGCTATCCCTGCTTACTCCACGGTTGTCAGAACTGGATATTGAATTGTCTGTTGAAATTCTCAGATTGAAAACAGCTGACACCAATTTAATTGTATTATTTGTCATTTTGTGTGTGTGTGTGTGTGTGTGTGTGTGTGTGTGTGTGTGTGTGTGTGAGTGATACAATATTTGTGTGTGTGTGAGGTACAATATTTAAATTACTATCAATTGATATGCTGTTCATATATTTTCATTAAAAAGTCACATTACAAAAGTTACATAACTATAAAGTACAGATATTTTTGATCATATTATAAAGTTTAAGTAATAATACATGATATATATATATATTTTTACCTTTATTAAAGGAGGCAAGTCAATTAAAATGATCCCCTGCCCTGGCCAAACCCTAACCTGGACGACGCTGGGCCAATTATGCGCCGCCCTATGGGACTCCGAAACACGGCCGGTTGTGATACAGCCTGGAAACAAAATAGGATCTGTAGTGACGCCTCTAGCAATGAGATGCAGTGCCTTTAGACCACTGCGCCACTCGGAAGGTTGGGGCCTCCACCCCCAACCTCCATCCCATTTCCCCAACCCCACAGAGCCAACATGTCTCCATTCAACCCATCCGCCAATTCCGGAAATCATGTTTTCCACCTCTTCCCACCCCCCTAGCATCTAGTCACTCATCATCCCCCGGACTCCCCACCCTCCCTCCCGGAACCAGAGATAACTCTCCCCATACCACCCCTTCCCCATGGGGCTGAAAGCGAAGAAAGTAAAACATTATTGAAATAGGTGTACACTGAACACAAAAATAAACGCAACATGTAAAGTGTTGGTCCCATGTTTCATGAGCTGAAATAAAAGATCACATATATTTTCCCATATGCACAAAAAGCTTGTGTCTCTCATATTCTTGGCACAAATTTGTTTACATCAGTGAGAATTTCTCCTTTGCCAAGATAATCCATCCATCTGACAGGTGTGGCATTACAAGGAGCATTATATCAATTGACAGATTTCCTTATGAACTTTAACTCAGTGAAATTGTCGACATTTTTGAATTTTCCATTTATATATACACTGCTCAAAAAATAAAGGGAACACTTAAACAACACAATGTAACTCCAAGTCAATCACACTTCTGTGAAATCAAACTGTCCACTTAGGAAGCAACACTGATCGACAATAAATTTCACATGCTTTCACTCTAGTGGTAGCATGAGACGGAGTCTACAACCCACACAAGTGGCTCAGGTAGTGCAGCTCATCCAGGATGGCAAATCAATGTGAGCTGTGGCAAGAAGGTTTGCTGTGTCTGTCAGCATAGTGTCCAGAGCATGGAGGTGCTACCAGGAGACAGGCCAGTACATCAGGAGACGTGGAGGAGGCCATAGGAGGGCAACAACTCAGCAGCAGGACCGCTACCTCCGCCTTTGTGCAAGGAGGAGCAGGAGGAGCACTGTGAGAGCCCTGCAAAATGACCTCCAGCAGTCCACAAATGTGCATGTGTTTGCTCAAATGGTCAGAAACAGACTCCATGAGGGTGGTATGAGGGCCCGACGTCCACAGGTGGGGGTTGTGCTTACAGCCCAACACCGTGCAGGACGTTTGGCATTTGCCAGAGAACACCAAGATTGGCAAATTCGCCACTGGCGCCCTGTGCTCTTCACAGATGAAAGCAGGTTCACACTGAGCACATGTGACAGACGTGACAGTCTGGAGACGCCGTGGAGAACGTTCTGCTGCCTGCAACATCCTCCAGCATGACCGGTTTGGTGGTGGGTCAGTCATGGTGTGGGGTGGCATTTCTTTGGGGGGCCGCACAGCCCTCCATGTGCTTGCCAGAGGTAGCCTGACTGCCATTAGGTACCGAGATGAGATCCTCAGACCCCTTGTGAGACCATATGCTGGTGCGGTTGGCCCTGGGTTCCTCCTAATGCAAGACAATGCAAGACCTCATGTGGCTGGATTGTGTCAGCAGTTCCTGCAAGAGGAAGGCATTGATGCTATGGACTGGCCTGCCTGTTCCCCAGACCTGAATCCAATTGAGCACATCTGGGACATCATGTCTTGCTCCATCCACCAACGCCACGTTGCACCACAGATTGTCCAGAAGTTGGCGGATGCTTTAGTCCAGGTCTGGGAGGAGATCCCTCAGGAGACCATCCACCGCCTCATCAGGAGCATGCCCAGGCGTTGTAGGGAGGTCATACAGGCACGTGGAGGCCACACACACTACTGAGCCTCATTTTGACTTGTTTTAAGGACATTACATCAAAGTTGGATCAGCATGTGGTGTGGTTTTCCACTTTAATTTTGAGTGTGACTCCAAATCCAGACCTCACTGGGTTGATAAATTTGATTTCCATTGATCATTTTTGTGTTTTTGTTGTCAGCACATTCAACTCTGTATTTAATAAGAATATTTCATTCATTCAGATCTAGGATGTGTTATTTTAGTGTTCCCTTTATTTTTTTGAGCAGTGTATGTATATATACAGTGCCTTGCAAAAGTATTCGGCCCCCTTGAACTTTGCAACCTTTTGCCACATTTCAGGCTTCAAACATAAAGATATAAAACTGTATTTTTTTTGTGAAGAATCAACAACAAGTGGGACACAATCATGAAGTGGAACGACATTTATTGGATATTTCAAACTTTTTTAACAAATCAAAAACTGAAAAATTGGGCGTGCAAAATTATTCAGCCCCCTTAAGTTAATACTTTGTAGCGCCACCTTTTGCTGCGATTACAGCTGTAAACTTCTGACTTCAACTGTATATACACTTTTGTACAGTTAACAGTTGGGAGTTGGAGACAATTTCATCCTAAAATGTTTCCTTGGGGTTAAATACAGTCTGTGAACAAGCTTTACATTTAAAAATTGATTGTTCGGATTACAGGATGCCAAGGTCATATTTTGCCAAATTCTGTTCCAGTTAAAGGGTGGACCGTGCTTTTTTTAATGGTGAGCTCAGAATATGAGCTTTCCAAAAGTTGTTTATATACTGAGTGTAAAAAACATTATGAATACCTGTTCTTTCAATAACATAGACTGACCAGTTGATTAGTGGTGAAAGCTATGATCCCATATTGTCACTTGTTAAATCCACTTCAATCAGTGTAGATGAAGTGGAGGAGAAGGTTAAAGAATGATGTTTAAGCCTTGAGAAAATTGAGACCTGGATTGTGTTTTTGTGCAATTCAGAGGGCGAATGGGCAAGACAAAATATTTAAGTGCCTTTGAACAGGGTATGGTAGTAGGTGTCATGCGCACTGGTTTGTTTTAAGAACTGCAAAGCTGCTGGGTTTTTCACGCTCAACAGTTTCCTCTGTGTATTAACTATGGTCCACCACCAAAAGGACAGCTAACTTGATACAACTGTGGGAAGGGGGGGGGGGGGGGGGTACAATTTGCACTGAGTGGACCATGTTTTCTACACTCAGTTAATATAATAAGGATCAGTCCTTTTGGGTGACCAGATCATTTATTTATAAATCCCATCATTGGAAGGTTCACTAATTAGGTTTCCCAAGGGACTGAACTAGTAAATTCCACATTTGGACCATTAGGGGGATGCAAAAGGCCGCCATCCAGATCGCAACGCATTATTGTGAAATATTGGGCATGCCATTTTGATTTTCCAGTTACATTGTTTTTCAATTTTGCGACAAATAGAAATTGTGTGAGCAATAATAATACTTTACATTGTTTAAGGGATATATCAGTGAAGACCACAATTTCCAGGGCAAGAGGAGACACCATATTTCTCTATATACTCAGCGAGGGGACAGAAGAATCATGTCTTAACCAATTTAGGATGGGGCGAAATGCTAGTGCCTGGAAATACAATTATATTTTGGTACGGATAGTCCTCCTATGTCTTTCCCTCTTTGTAAATGTGTTAATTTTATCCGGGTTCGCTTACCTTGCCATATAAATGTTGAAACCACACTATGAATTTTATCCCAACAGCCAGAAGGGGGAGCAATGGGTAGCATTGAACTACAGAAATTCAGCCGTGGCAATATAAATCATTTTGACAGTAGATATTCTGCCGGTTAAAGCAACTGGAATCTTATTCCATCTACTGAGGTCGGATTGAATTGATTTGAGTGTTCTGTTAAAGTTTCTGGCAATGGTTTTATCTAAGGAAGGAAATATATCTACTCCCAAATATTTAAAGGTGCTACACATAGGAATTTCTACTTGTGTTTGCATTGTAATTTCAGTAAATGTGCATAATATATCTGCAGCAATAGTGGGATAATAGTGTTTCACAGTACTACTTACCTGCCAATGCTGTGATTGGCTGTGATTTTCGCATATTGATTTCTCTCGCCTGTCGAATTTGGAAAGCTGTTTTGACTTTGTTGCTGTGTTATCTAGTGTGAATCGGAACAAGCTGCCAATGTAAAAATCACTCTGTAATTTCCTGGTTGCTAAAATTCTACACTGTTTGCTCAATTTCAGTTTATCTGAGAAAACAAACATTGAATAGTGTAGGGAATCATTGTACCATCTATATCACTGTGAAATATATTTTCAATACCAGAACATTTAGTTTTTACAGCGGTTGAAGCTGGTGGATGATAACTGAAATTAAAGGCTCAAACACGAGTCTCCACCATGTTACAGGGAAATGAGATGCGGGGGAGGGGAGAGATTTGTTTTGAATACAGCCTAGTGCTGTTTCAGTTCACCTAAATTCTGAGAAATTCTTTGGGTTGTACCTTTAAAACTGGTAATAATATGGATTCCGTGAGTATAGATGGAGGCCTCCATTGGGGTTTTGAGAGGCAGCAGGTCTGATTTTGTCAGTTTAAATGTATAACTTCAGATCCATTTATTTATAATCTTCATTGTGTTTGAGAGCGATTGAGACACATTGTCGAGATATGGTAAAATATCATGTGCGTATAATGAGATGAAATGATCAGTAGATTTGAGGTACATTTGTGTTATTTCCTTCTATTGACCTGGGCCAGGGGTGCCATGGATAATTAAAAAAGGAAAGGAGAAATTAGATTGCCTTGTCTGATGCTTCTCGTGATTCTGAACAGAGCAGAGCAGATATTACCTGTTATAACTATGGCTGAGGGATTGCTATATAGCATTTGAATCATATTAATGAAATTGGAAACAATTCCCATATGTTCCAAGACAGACCAAAGGAGCTGTTGAATATTTTGCCAAATCACAGTGGGACTGTTCAATATTATAACACAAGAATGCATATTCAGTGGATCTTTCCCTTGTTCTTATGTTACGGGAATGCTAACAAAACAATCCCTCTATTTTGACAAGACTCTTGGAACGACTGTCTCGTGTTTACTGACTTATGATAGATGACTATCACCTACTTCCTTCTCTACGTTTCCATCACTGCTTTGGCACCCTTCTGGGACAACTAGGAGTCTGTGGAAAAACACTTTCCTGGCCAACACACAAAGCCAATGTAAACAAACACCTGTCTGCTAACATGCATATCAATTAGTCTGATTTAAATCAGCCAACATTACACCTACTCTGATACACAATTTACTCAGTTGCAGGATGCGTTAATCAGCTATAATTGTGTGTATGGGTACATTACCGTATTAACCAATCTCATTCTTCTCTAAAATACATATCTTTGGCTCTTTGGCCTGGAGGTTTGCTATCATGTCTTAACAACTATACTAACCATGAGCTCATGTGTTTGGCCTGTGTGTTGTCTGTGTTGATTTCTCAGGTGTTTTAAGCATAGCCACACACACACACGCACGCACGCATGCACACACACACACACAAACACTCAGTCAGGTCACTGCTTCGTTGGAGGGGCTAATGAGAGTCGAATGCCCTGATAACACCAGGGAGTCTACTGCAGTATGGCCAAGATAAGCAGAGCAGCTCTGGACTTGGCCGGCCTGCTACAACATTACACATTAGGATATTAGATGTAATCTAAATCACTTGTGAAATGCTTTGATACTTCAGCAACACAGAGCCTCAATTAAATTAAAGTTAGAAGGGTGTGTGTGAGGCGATCTTGTGATGGTGGTGGAGGGGTCACTGTACAGTACTGTATTGTAGTCTAGAGGGTGTGTGTGTGTGTTTGTGTTGTGTTTGTGTAGAAAGCATCATTAACGTCAGTAATACAGTAGGCTAGCCTTGGCTCTTCTGTTCAAACTAAATTAGTTGGAATCTTGAATCTTGAACGTCCCTGACTTCAGAGTTTGTTTTTAGGGGTGAGTGGGAGGGTAACGTAATCAGTTACTGTACCCAGATGCAGTTTATAGAGCCAAGCCTAAGAACAACAACAGTGACAGCCCTCAGAGCTAAAGGCACAACGCCCACATAAAGAAGCAATAAAAAAAAGCCACACAGCGGGTTTTAATCTGATCTGTAATGTGTTTTCACCCCACTGCCAAAGGTCACGGATGTTTGAAAATCACTCTGTGAGATGTGTTAAATTGTATGGTCCTTCCACGAAATCTCACCCAGCCAAATGGTTGTTTTTCCGACCCATAGTTAGGTCCATCAGCAGCTCATGAACTGAGTTCATGTAAATAAGCTGTTCCAATGACTAATGTCTTGCTGATGTTTCACTAGCGTTAACTCAGGGATGATAGAGCTCTTTTTTAAAGGGGGCATCCACTGGGAGATCGATCAAACCGAACTGTTGGCGCCACCCACCGTGAACCCATTCACACACAAGTACACACATAAACATGTAGGTACGCATGTGTCCACTTACAGGAACAAACATATATACACACATACAATAACAAATAATGCATTTGCACGGACAAACACACACACACACACACACACACACACACACACACACACACACACACACACACACACACACACACACACACACACACACACACACACACACACACACACACACACACACACACACACACACGATCTGTCACTCTGTTTGACACAGAGCCCTATGAGCCTAAACAAAGAGGTAAAGTAGCCCTGGTTTAGGTAAACACTCGCTGCTGGCTGTCCTCTAACCCAGTGGGTCCCAAACTGTGGGGCGCGTCCAATGGGAGGCCAAGGGGGAACTCAGTCCTGCATTAAACTTACTCTTGAAAGTTGTAATAGTAGAATGCACAAGGTGCAATTTTGAGATGGGGTAGTGCATTATCAGTTCCTCTTGTCATGTTAGTCATTGCATACCTTAGAGAGCTATTTATAACAGAAATGTCCAGATCAGCTAGCCCATGTCAGCTAACATTTTTTTCATTTAGGTTTTTTAGTCACTCAAATATTACATGAACACACAAGAGACATTTAAAATGGCACATTGTTCTTTGCACCCCATGAAAAAAATATAGAATTGCAGAAAATGACTTTTAAACCCGCAAAATTCTCTCCACCAACAAGAGGGGTATTGACAGTTTGTGTCATGAACAGTGCTTATGTCCATAGAAATAGATATGGTGTGTGTGCACAGGCGGGCGGGGGGGCATACTCTATTGAAGTGCAATGCAGTTCACTAGTTCCAGTTCAAATACACTCTTTTAACTTGTTCTGGTTTTAACCACACACCAGGAGTTGACTATATGTACACAACCATTTAAATGTTTGGGGTCACTTAGAAATGTCCTTGTTTCTGAAAGAAAAACTAATTTTTTGTCCATTAAAATAACATCAAATTGATCAGAAATACAGTGTAGACATTGTTAATGTTGTAAATGAGGCTGATGAAATTAGGCTTGTCACCGAAAACTCTCACTAAACTTCTACAGATGCACAATCGAGAGCATCCTGTCAGGCTGTATCACCATCTGGTATGGCAACTGCTCCGCCCACAACCATAAGGCTCTCCAGAGGGTAGTGCTGTCTGCACCGGGGGCAAACTACCTGCCCCCCAGGACACCTACACCACCCGATGTCACAGGAAGGCCAAAAAGATCATCAAGGAGAACAACCACCCGAGCTACTGCCTGTTCACCTCGCTATCATCCAGAAGGCGAGGTCAGTACAAGTGCATCAAAGCTGGGACCGAGAGACTGAAAATCAGCGTCTATCTCAAGGCCATCAGACTGTTAAACAGCCATCATTAACATTGAGTGGTTGCTGCCAACATGCTGACTCAAATCTCTAGCCACTTTAATAATTAAAAAGTGGATGTAATAAATGTATCACTCGTCACTTTAAACAATGCCACTTTATATAAAGTTTACATACCCTACATTACTCATCTCATATGTATATACTGTACTCTATACCATCTACTGTGTCGTGCCTATGCCGCACGGCCATCACTCATCCATATATTTATATGTACATATTCTTATTCATTCCTTTAGACTTGTGTGTATAAGGTAGATGTTGTTAAAATGTTAGTTTACTTGTTAGATATTACTACACGGTCGGAACTAGAAATATAAGCACTTTGCTACACTCGCATTAACATCTGCTAACCATGTGTATGTGACCAATAACATTTGATTTGATTTGATTTTAGATTGTTCCACAAATAAGGTGCAAGAAAACTAAAAGCTGATTTACCTAATTCAGTAGAGACCAAAGGAATTTCCAGAGTTAACCATTACTAAGACGGGGTGTGGTAACTCGGATGTCTAAAGTTTAGTAAAGATGTTAGGTACAGTGTATCAGCCTACGTGACATCAAAGAGTGCCTACCCACTTTCTGGTAGAGACTGCAGTGAAGAGTACAAAATTGTTGCCCGTGGTAAAGTGCAGTGCGGTTTGATAATTTGCATCTAACGGCTTTAACGAAGTGGCAGCTGGGTTCATATAGATGACGTCGCCATAGTCTAGGACTGATAGGCACGTTGACGGAATAATCAGCTTTCTACTATTTATTTAGCGAGAGGCAGGAGCTATTTCTATCCTTAGCTTCTTAACTAACTCATCAATATGCTTTTTAAAGACAGCTTTTCATCTATCCAGATGCCCAGATATTTGTAAACAGGGACATGATCAATATCGACACCATCCAAAGTACATATGCTGAAATAAGAGTTGTTTTTTTTCACTCTAGAGAACAACATATACTTCGTTTTAGCTGCATTGAATACTAATTTCAGGTCAATAAAGGTTTTATGTAATACAATGAAGGCAAACTTTAGTTCAGATAGAGCCTGATCAACCTTGAGGGCAATAGCATACACAACAGTATCGTCGGCATACAAGTAAAGGTTACAGTTTTTTACAGACAAGTCAATATTGTTAATGCAAACAGTAAATGTACAGGACCCAGAATCGACCCCTGCGGGACACCTTTCACACCTTTTTCAGATACAGAGGGCTCAGACGGAGCAGACCGTTTTTATTTACCCCCATTTAAAGCCAATGGCAGGAATGGAAGGTATAAAATTCCCAGACAAGCACTGAATCTCCTGGATTCTCTCCCCAGCTCTCTTAATGAAAATGGCACTAGACAGAGGCACACACACACACACACACACACACACACACACACACACACACACACACACACACACACACACACACACACACACACACACACACACACACACACACACACACACACACACACACACACACACACACACACACACACAAACAAACAAGCGCTTGCCCATACATACCCACACATTGAGAAACCCAATCTCAGACCATGCTGTGTTTTGTGTCTGGCATAAAGAAACAGGAATCCTCTGTTATAAAATAACACTATTACTCAAACTCTGTAGACAGAAGCAGAGAACAGAGAGTAGCCTGTCTACATGCCTCATGTTGTTTTGAATGGAAATAGTTCAATGTCAAGTCAAACCTGACAGAATGGAGATGATAGTATCAGGGAGTTCCTCTACTGTTGGGCTGAACATGATACCAGAAGTCTGGATTTGATCTAAAGCTCAGAACAATTACACGTCCCACACTTTGCTTTATGTACCCAGATACTGAGAGTGGAATCCTGAGAATTATTTCCCCACTGGAAAGTAAACTCAAGGCAGGTAATCTGTAGAGGGTATATCTGCATTCAGCGTCATTACAATGTTGTTTTGCCTTGGTTGACAAGATAACAATAACAAATACAGCACTCAGGTTACCATTCTGGAAATACTTATTCTAAATGACACCATTAGGGCCATAGCACTGTACACTACTTTATGCACAGGACAATATCCTCAATAATCAAACCAGTTACCCTCCCTGCTGTAGTCTACCTCACAACCTCATTCCCATGGGACAGAACCAGGCAAGAGAGAGAAGGCGAGAGAGACACATGTGAGTGTTTAAGCCTGCTTATCTTGCGACAGAGAGAGAAGGGCCATACCTAAAACCTCCATGAGACAGAACAGTGGAAGGAAAATATACAAGTCAATCTCTCCATCAGGGAACAGGTTCACATCAATGTAAGATCTGTGTCTCACGTTGTTTCAGATGAGAGGAGTGTGGGTCAGAAGCCTTGGTGTAATACATTACAGGAGCTGGACTCCATGTTCTCTTTCACATTGACTGTCAGGTGCTGGGATGATGTTCTTGAAATGTAAGATTGAAATTGAATCAAATTTGCCATAGCACAGTGTATTGGTGATTTTTTTTTAACCATAGGAAAAAAGAATAATATAACAAACTGTCCATTTTGTGAGAAATTAAACATGTTGCATAGGTTACCTACAGGGTTGCAAATATTGCAGGTTCAATTTAAATTGAGCCATCCTATAGCTAAACCCTTTCCATTTGAATTCACAGAGGTATTAAATGACTGGACATTGAGAGTGTGAAACAATGAAGTGTATCTGGAAGCTGTTGGCCTACAATAGTAAAGCAGCACCATCCAGTACTCCTCTGACCTTTACAACAGATGGTCCTATGTTGTGCCTGGGCTTTTCCTGCTGCAGTGTTTAAAAACTGTAGAGTTAATTGACACATTAGTGGGTCAATCTAAGAAACATAATAAAAAAAGCCCCATCAAAATCCATTAGTTTAAGCTAAAGATCTGTTTTTTGCATTGGATGCGTCTCAACCCACCGCATCCGCCGATGTCGCACTTCCGCATTTGCTGTTAAAGGTGGCAGAGCGAGAGCAGTGTTTGTCAGAACATGAGACATCCCGAAAATCTGTCCTCTCCCGAAAACATCTGTAGCATCCAAATTAAAAACATGTTCATTATGATTTAATAGTAAAGTCCATATACAGTTGAAGTCAGAAGTTTGCATACACCTTAGCCAAATACATTTAAACTCAGCTTTTCACAATTCCTGACATTTTAATCCAAGTAAAAATTCCCTGTCTTAGGTTAGTTAGGATCACCACTTTATTTTAAGAATGTGAAATGTCAGAATAATAGTAGGGAGAATGATTTATTTCAGCTTTTATTTCTTTCATCACATTCCCAGTGGGTCAGAAGTTTACATACACTCAATTAATATTTGGTAGCATTGCCTTTAAATTGTTTAACTTGGATCAAACGTTTCAGGTAGCCTTCCACAAGCTTCCCACAATAAGTTGGGTGAATTATGTCCCATTCCTCCTGACAGAGCTGGTGTTACTGAGTCAGGTTTGTAAGCCTCCTTGCTCGCACATGCTTTTTCAGTTCTGCCCACAAATCTGTGGGGGCTTTGTGATGGCCACTCCAATACCTAGACTTTGTTGTCCTTAAGCCATTTCGCCACAGCTTTGGAAGTATGCTTGGGTCATTGTCCATTTGGAAGACCCATTTGCGACCAAGCTTTAACTTCCTGACTGATGTCCTGAGATGTTGCTGATGATGATGTTTGTGGAAACACGTCACAAATGTATTTCTGTTCTAGTGCTGCCATATATTCTCTCTGTATAATAAGTGAGCACACACAAACACTCATTACTGAAATTGTCTCATCAGCTGTCAGTGTTTCTGCAACACGTGACATCTTAGTTTATAACCAAATACAGCAACCCACACCAGGAAAGGTCTTCAAAGTCTCTTTTCAGGATTACTTACCGAATGACAGGGTGTGGAGCAGACTTGGTTATGGATAATTGGCTAAATGAACAACTTGTTGCTCTCTATCTCTTAGGAGAACAGAGGTGGCGGGCATGGAACAAAGCCATTTGTCTGATTTTATCCCCTAGCTACCAAGTCCTAGATTAAACACCCCACCAACTATCACAGAAGGAAACCCAGGTCCGGAAGGTCTCAGTAGTGTGAGTGGTGTGCCTACTATTGTATATCATAATTATCTTTTTGTTTTCTCATGATTCAGTTGGGTTGCTGTCCTGGTGCTCTGTGGGATCTGTTTGTGAACATAGCCCCAGGACCAGCTTGCTTAGGGGGCTCTTCTCCAGGTTCATCTCTCTGTAGGTGATGGCTTTGTATTGGAAGGTTTGGGAATCGCTTCCATTTAGGTAGTTGTAGAATTGAACGGCTCTTTTCTGGATTTTGATAATTAGCAGGTATCAGCCTAATTCTGCTCTGCTTATATTATTTTGTGTTTTACATTGTACACTAAGGATATTTTGGCAGAATTCTGCATGCAGAGTCTCAATTTGGTGTTTGTTCCATTTTGTGAATTCTTGGTTGGTGAGTGGACCCCAGACCTCACAACCATAAAGGTTCTATAACTGATTAAAGTATTTTTAGCCAGATCCTAATTGGTATGTCAAATTTTAGGTTCCTTATGATGGCATAGAAGGCCCTTGTTGCCTTGCCCTTCTCTCTCTCTCTCTCTCTCTCTCAAAACTTCTCTCTCTGTCTCCGTCTCTGTCTCTGTCTCTCTCTTTGCCTGTCCCTCTCTCTCTTTCTTGCTCTCTCAACCCTTCTCTCTCTCTTTGTGCCTCCCTCTCTGATTGTGTGTCTCTGTGTCTCTGTCTCTCTCTCTCTCTCTCTCTCTCTCTCTCTCTCACTCTCTTTGTGTGTCCCCCCCCGGAACATTTACCAGCAGTCACCAACCGTAGAGCTCTGTTCCTAATCTGAAACAAAAGCTTATCTGGTTCTATCAACTAATTTGGGCAGAGAGCCAGGCCTGAGCACACAGCCTGCTCTGCTCTGAACGCCTGAGTCTGTAGGCTACTCCAAAGCGCTGATGAGATCCAGATGTGCGTGTGTCTGTTTCTGTGTGTCTGTGTGCGCGCCTGCTGCCTTGTGAAAACAAGCTGTCTGTCTCGGCCTTGATCGTGGCTTCGTCACGAGAGATGAAGGGAGGAGCTCCATCAGACTGAGAGAGACAATGAAAGACAACAAGAGAATATAGAGGGAAAGAGAGAGAGAACTAAAACAGCAAAACCTGTGTGCACTGGTATTAAGTCAAGATATTTATTTAAGAGGTGGGTTATACCCAAGTTTGGAGATGTGGATACTCTGGGAGGGAATCCGCTAGGCCTCCACTATGCTGTCATGTCTCGAGTATGTAGGCTTCCACTATGCTCTCATGTCTCCAGTCTGTAGGCCTCCACTATGTTGTCATGTCTCCAGTCTGTAGGCCACATCTATGTTGTCATGTCTCCAGTCTGTAGGCCTCCATTTTGATGTCATGTCTCCAGTCTGTTGGCCTCCACTATCATGTCATGTCTAAGGTCCGTAGGCCTCCACTATGTTGTCATGTCTCCAGTCTGTAGGCCTCCACTATATTGTAACGTCTCCAGTCTGTAGGCATCCACTATGTTGTCATGCCTCCAGTCTGTAGGCCTCCACTATGATGTCATGTCTCCAGTTTGCAGGCCTCCACTATGTTGTCATGTCCCCAGTCTGCAGGCCTCTACTTTGTTGTAATGTCTCCAGTCTGTAGTTCTCCGCCATGTTGTAATGTCTCCAGTCTGTAGGTCTCCACTATGATGTCATGTCTCCAGTTTGTAGGTCTCCACTATGATGTCATGTCTCCAGTCTGTGGGCCTCCACTATGTTGTCATGTCTCCAGTCTGTAGGTCTCCACTATGATGTCATGTCCCCAGTTTGTAGGCCTCCACTATGATATCATGTCTCCAGTTTGTAGCTGTAACGGTCTGACGAGGAGGAGTAGTAGGAAGGATCGGAGGACCAATGCGCAGCGTAAGTGTTCATGATATTTATTATAACTCAGAACACTAAAGAATAAAACAACAAAGAGAACGAAATGAAACACAACTCAAGGGTGAAAACAGGCTACCTCAGTATGGTTCTCAATCAGGGACAACAATTGACAGCTGCCTCAGATTGAGAACCATACCAGGCCAAACACAGAAATCCCAAATCCTAGAAAAAAGAAAAAAGTTGCCCACCCCAACTCACGCCCTGACCATACCATACTAAAACAAAGACAAAACAAAGGAACTCAGGTCAGAACGTGACAGTACACCCCACCCCCCCCCCCCAAAAGCGTGAACCTATAGGGGAGGGTCTGGGTGGGTGTCTGTCCACGGCGCGGGACGTGGACCCCACTCCACCATAGTCTATGTCTGCCTCTTAACCTGCCTCCGTGGCCTTTTTAGAGCGGCGACCCTCGCCGCCGACCTCGGACTGGGGACCCTAGTCACGGGTCCCGAATGGACGGGAGAGAATGGACAGGCGGGAGACTCCGTTTATATGCAACAAATGAAAATGGAAATATCTTGGTTCTAAATCCCTAGCATGGAAACAGTTCGGTTCTAGGCCCTCTCCTCTTTTCTCTTCACACCAAGTCACTCGGCTCTGTCAACCCAACGATGCAGTAATCAATGTCAATGTAGTACTAAAATAAGGTAGAACAAAAGCATACTGTACAATAAATACAAATATGAAATAAAAAGAACACTAGAAAGTAAGTATGCTATATACAAGGTCAGTGATAGAGGTGGATATGTATAGGGGTAAGGTGACTAGGCATGAGCATACATGATAAACAGAGTAGCAGCAGCGTATATGGTGAGTATGTTTGCGTGTGTGTGTGTGTGTGTGTGTGTGTGTGTGTGTGTGTGTGTGTGTGTGTGTGTGAGTGAGTGTGTGTGTGTGTGTGTGTGTGTGTGTGCGTGCGTGCGTGTGTGTGTGAGCAAAAGACATGTGAATGTGTGTGTTGGAGTGTCAGTGTGTGTGAGTGTGTAGAGTCCTGTGAGTGTGCAGAGAGACAAAAATGAAATTCAAGCGTCAATTCGTGAAGCTATTTTGTTTTCTATTTAGCAGTCTTATGGCTTGGTGATAGAAGCATTTTAGGAGCCTGTTGGTGTCAGACTTGATGCACCAGGACCGCTTTCCATGCGGAAGCAGAGAGAAGAGTCTTTAACGACGTGGCTGGAGTCTTACGATTTTCCGTGCCTTCCTTTCACACTGCCTGTTATAAAGGTCCTGGATGGCAGGGAGCTCGGCCCCAGTGATGTACTGGGCTGTCCGCACCACCCTCTTGTCGTGTATTTACTATCATTAAACTGAAGACTTCGTTTTTATCAAAGATTCTCTGTAATTAGTTACTCGATTTAAACTGAATAATCATGCAACTGTAATTAACTAGGAAGTTGGGGCACCAAGGAAAGTATTCAGATTACAAAGTTATAATTTCCCAATATAACCTTTCAGATATTTTCATATCTGATCAATAGTCTTCTGATTAATGATTTATTTATTTTACCTCACGTTAGTCTCATTCCAAACGTTGTAAATTGTTGGTCATTTGCACGAATCCAGTCTTCACTATGAGTCATCCATACATCAATTGTCTAAAATAATTTATTTATTACTAACTAAGTAATTCACAGAAATGCATAAACAAACAGTAAATGTGGTTACATGAAATGATAGAATGTGCCCTAGTGGGCTGAACCGGCATGGCGGCTTGTTAGACAAAAGGGCAATGGGGGTCGACTAAGAAGTCCCGACAGAGTTAATTATAGCAATTAAAATGCTAATCCCTTACACATGAACGCTCACTCATTCGGGAACAATTGCAATCAATATATATATATTTTCGCTCAGTGTGTCGTCTTGATTGTTGGTGAAAAGTCTTTATTTTGTAGAATTGTCCGTCTCTCTCCCCCTCTCTCTCTGTCTTGGTTAGAGGGGATAGTTCAAAGTGACATTCGTTATAGAATGGATGTTTCGGCGGTTGTCGTTCTTCGCGTTCAATGATACCGAATTCCTAGCTGCAGACTAGTAATCAATATCAAAGACTTGTTCTTATTCTGTTGGTATCTATAGTCTAAGAGTTTACAACAATTAGATGTAAACCTCATATCTGAGGCTAATATATAAACAGCGTTATGGTAATGTGGCCACACCGTCTCTCTCGAGCTTCCCAAGTTGTGACAAACGCACCAGTTCGTAGTGTCACGTTCTGACCTTAGTTCTGTTATTATATCTTTGTTTTAGTATGGTCAGGGTGTGAGTTGGGTGTGCAGTCTATGTTTGTTTTTCTATGTTGGTTTTTGAGTTTGGCGTAGTATGGTTCTCAATCAGAAGCAGCTGTCAATTGTCGTCCCTGATTGATAATCATACTTAGGTAGCCTGGGTTTCACTTTTGGGTTGTGGGTGTTTGTTTTCCGTGTGAGTGTTTGGTCCACACGGTACTGTTTTCAGTTTTGTATAGTCACGTCATCGTTTGTTGTTTTGTTCAAGTGTTCTATTGTCTTTATTAAAAAACATTATGGACACTTACAAAGCTGCGCATTGGTCCTCCGATCCTTCTCGCTACTCCTCCTCAGAAGAGGAGGACGAGAACCCTTACACGTAGCTGGATTATTCACCGATCTTTTACAC
This sequence comes from Oncorhynchus masou masou, assembly GCF_036934945.1. Classification (NCBI taxonomy): domain Eukaryota; kingdom Metazoa; phylum Chordata; class Actinopteri; order Salmoniformes; family Salmonidae; genus Oncorhynchus; species Oncorhynchus masou. The sequence goes on from NC_088232.1 coordinate 15,187,641, forward strand.
TGTCTCTGGAACATGAAATTTGTTCGTACCTAAAGTTCTGTGAGGTGGAAGGATTTCCTTTGTCCTCTGTGAAAGGTTACCCTCTCTCTAATAATTTGTGGCCATGAGGCAGTGTCTTCTGAGGAATTTACGACCTCACAGCAGTCTGATTGTAGAAGCAGAGAGCGGGGGATGGTGCTCGCTGTACTCAAAGAGGTCAACATCATGACACTCTGTAGCACCATACCAAGCAAGTAGTAAGATGGTGCCGACAGACATGGCAGCTCTGCTTCTAGCTCCTAAGCAACTTTGCAGTATTTTGTTTTTTTGTGTGTTATTTCTTACATTATTAGCCCAGAACTTTTTTTGTGTTATTAAAAAGAAGGATCTCCTTACAGAGACACATCAGGGACTGTAACATACTCTGTTTCACGGTATAAATACTGTCACGGGATATACTGTCCCCATCCATCCAGCCAGCTGGGTTCTCAGTTCATAGCGCAGACAGGAATAAAGAACTATCTGGGAAGAAGAAAGGCGGGGGTGTATGTTTCATGAATAACTGCTCATGGTGTGATTGTGATAACATACATAAACTCAAGTCCTTTTGTTCACCCAACCTAGAATACCTCGCAATCAAATGCCGACTGTATTACCTCCCAAAATAATAATCTTCGGTTATTGTCACAGCCATATATATTCCCCCTCAAGTCGATATCACAACAGCCCTCAAGGAACTACACTAGACTTTATGCAAACTGTAAACCACATATCCTGAGGCCGCATTTATTGAAGCTGGGGATTTTAACAAAGCAAATTTGAGGAAAATGCTACTGAAGTTCTAACAACACATTGACTGTAGTACTCGCTTAGGAAAAACATTAGATCACTGCTACTCACCATTTAGAGATGCCTAGAAGGCCCTACCCGATACCCCTTCAGCAAATCAGATCACGACTCAATTTTGCACCTCTCTTCCAACATGCAGAAACTCAAATAGGGAGTACCCGTGCTAAGGTCAAGCGTCAATTCGTGAAGCTATTTTGTTTTCTATTTAGCAGTCTTATGGCTTGGTGATAGAAGCATTTTAGGAGCCTGTTGGTGTCAGACTTGATGCACCAGGACCGCTTTCCATGCGGAAGCAGAGAGAAGAGTTCTAACAACACATTGACTGTAGTACTCGCTTAGGAAAAACATTAGATCACTGCTACTCACCATTTAGAGATGCCTAGAAGGCCCTACCCGATCCCCCCTTCAGCAAATCAGATCACGACTCAATTTTGCACCTCTCTTCCAACATGCAGAAACTCAAATAGGGAGTACCCGTGCTAAGGTCTATTCAACACTGGTCTGCTTCAAGATTGTTTTGATCACAGACTGGGAAGTGTTCTGGGTAGCCTCAGAGAATAACATTAACGCTTACATTGACATGGTGACTGAGTTCATCAGGAAGTGTATAGGGGATGTGGTTCCCACACTGTCTATTAAATCCTACCCAAACCAGAAACCCTGGATAGATGGCAGCATTTGCTCAAAACTGAAAGGGCGAACCACTGAGAATACAAACAGTGTAGTTATTCCCTCTGTAAGGCAATCAAACAGGAAAAACGTTAGTACAAAGACAAAGTGAAGTCGCAATTCAATGGTTCAAACACGAGACCTATGTGGCAAGGTCTACAGACAATCACGGATTACAAAGGGAAAACCAGCCACATCGCAGACACCGACGTCTTGCTCCCAGACAAGCTAAACACCTTCTTCGCTCGTTTTGTGGATAACAGTGCCAGCGACACGGCCCGCTCCCAATGACTGTGGGCTCTCGTTCTCCGTGGGCGATGTGAGTAAGACATTTACGCTTGTTAACCCTCGGAAGGCTGCCGGCCCAGCATCCCTATCCATGTCCTCAGAGGATGCGCAGACAAGCTGGCTGGAGTGTTTACGGACATATTCAATCTTTCCCTATCCTGGTTTGCTGTCCCCACTTGCTTCCACCATTATTCCTGTACCCAAGAAAGCAAAGGTAAACGAATGAAATGACTACCACCCAGTAGCACTCACTTCTGTCAACATGAAATGCTTTGAATGTCTAGTTTAGGATCATATCACCTCCACCTTACCTGACACTCTAGACCCACTTCAATTTGCTTACCACATCCATAGATCCACAGATGATGCAATCGCCATCACACTACCCATCCCATTTGGACAAGAGGAATACCTACACAACATGATGCTGCCATCCCTGTGCTTCACGGTCGGGATGGTGTTCGTTCTTTGGCTTGCAAGCCTCCCCCTTTTTCCTCCAAACATAACGATGGTCATTATGGCCAAACAGTTCTTTTTGTTTCATCAGACCAGAGGACATTTCTCCAAAAAGTACAATCTTTGTCCTCATGTGCATTTGCAAACCGTAGTCTGGCTTTTTTTATGCCGGTTTTTGAGCAGTGGCTTCTTCCTTACTGAGCGGACTTTCGGGTTATGTCGATATAGGACAAATTTTACTCTGGATATAGATACTTTTGTATCTGTTTCCTCCAGCATCTTCACAAGGTCCTATTTGCACTATTCGCACCAAAGTACATTCATCTCTAGGAGAAAGAATGCGTCTCCTTCCTGAGCGGTATGATGCCTACGTGGTCCAATGGTGTTTATACTTGCATACTATTGTTTGTACAGATGAGTGTGGTACCTTCAGGCGTTTGGAAATTGCTCCCAAGTATGAACCAGACTTGTGGAGGTCTACAATTTTTTTTCTGAGGTCTTCTTTTGATTTCCCCATGATGTCAAGCAAAGAGGCACTTAGTTTGAACATAGGCCTTGAAACACATCCACAGGTACACCTCCAATTGACTCAAATGATTTCAATTAGCCTATTGCAAGCTTCTAAAGCCATAACATAATTTTCTGGAATTTTCCAAGCTGTTTAAAGGCACAGACAACTTAGTGTATGTAAACGTCTGCCCCACTGGAATTGTGATAAGTTAAATAGTCTGTCTGTAAACAATTGTTGGAAAAATGACTTGTGTCATGCACACAGTAGATATAACTGTGGACACCCAAGGTAAAGATTTCATTACCTTCATGGTGTTATACTCAATTGTGCCTATGTAGTTACATTTCTCTATTTTGTTTAACAATTGTCATGTTAATGGTGTCAAAGAAGTATTATCTTGTGTTGTATCCTTTGATGTGGCTGTGGCCTCATGACCATTGCATAGGCCGGTATATTAACTTGGCCTTCATAGCTCTGCTCTGCCCTGCCACATTGTGTTGCCCTTGTGGAGCTCCAGTTATTATGTAATATTGTTTTAGTGCTATACCCTGATATTTTATTCATATTACTAATAATTCCTCTTTAATCTGTACTTTCAGAAACCACACACACAAAGTAAGGAACGTAAACTTGTCAAAATCACCACTGGAACTGGACATCTTCCGTGCCGAAGATTGAGGCCAGCTTTTGTATGCAAGCAACATACTGTTTGGAGAGGAAGTAGGGATGATGAGGGAGTGGAGAGGATGATTAGGGAGTGGGGAGATGCGTGTGATATTGTCAATATAATTGCATAATGGAACTTGTTAAATAATCATCTCACTTGTTAGGTCACTGCCAGCTTTGTGGTCATTGAGGACAGCAGTGACCGTCAGATGGAAAAATGTCTACCTTATCCACTGCTCCCATTTTACGATTATAGTCAAGCACACAGTCTGGTTTGATCTTTCTCTCTCCCGTCAGGTGGTCTTGCGGCACCAAGGAATAGTGATTGGTCTCATCCACTAGGTCACAAGCAAAGCACCCCCACACCTCCTCCTCCATGTTTCACAGTGGGAACCACACATGCAGAGATCATCCGTTCACCTATTCTGTGTCTCACAAAGACACGGCGGTTGGAACCAAAAATATAAAATATAAAAAATATTACATTTGGAAAGGACAGATTTCCACCGATCTAATGTCCATTGCTCATGTTTCTTGGCCCAAGCAAGTCTCTTCTTATTATTGGTGTCCTTTAGTTGTCACACCCTGATCTGTTTCACCTGTCCTTGTCTCCACCCCCTCCAGGTATCACCCATCTTCCTCATTATCCCCTGGGTATTTAAACCTGTTTATTCTGTCTGTCTGTGCCAGTTCGTCTTGTATGTTCCAAGTCATCCAGCATGTTTTCTCATGCTTCTGCCTTTTCTATTCTCTTTTGCTAGTCCTCCTGGTTTTGACCATTGCCTGTTTTCTGGACTCTGTAATCGCCTGCCTGACCATTCTGCCTGCCCTGACCTTGAGCCAGCCTGCCACACTCTACCTCCTGGACTCTGAAAGGGTTTTGACCTTTTGCCTGTCCATGACCATTCTCTTGCGACCCATTCTCCCCCCTTGGGTTGTGCCGTGGCGGAAATCTTTGTGGGCTATACTCGGCTTTGTTCAGGATGGTCGGTTGGTGGTAGAAGATATCCCTCTAGTTGGGTGGGTGCTGTGCTTCGGCAAAGTGGGTGGGGTTATATCCTGCCTGTTTGGCCCTGTCCGGGGGTATCATCGGATGGGGCCACAGTATCTCCCGACCCTCCTGCCTCAGCATCCAGTATTTATGCTGCAGTAGTTTATGTGTCGGGGGGCTAGGGTCAGTCTATATCTGGAGTAGTTCTCCTGTCTTATCCGGTGTCCTGTGTGAATTTAAGTATGCTCTCTCTAATTCTCTCTCTGAGGACCTGAGCCCTAGGACCATGCCTCAGGACTACCTGGCCTGGTGACTCCTTGCTGTTCCCAGTCCACCTGGCCGTGCTGCTGCTCCAGTTTCAACTGCTCTCCTTGCGGCTATTGAACCTCGACCTGTTCTCTGCACGTGCTACCTGTCCCAGACCTGCTGTTTTCAACTCTCTAGAGACACCAGGAGCGGTAGAGATGCTCTGAATGTGATCGGCTACGAAAAGCCAACTGACATTTATTCCTGAGGTGCTGACCTGTTGCACCCTCGACAACCACTGTGATTATTATTATTTGACCCTGTTGGTCAACTATGAACATTTGAACATCTTGGCCATGTGTTATAATCTCAACCCGGCACAGCCAGAAGAGGCCTGGACACCCCTCATAGCCTGGTTCCTCAAAAGGTTTCTTCCTAGGTTCTGGCTTTCAAGTTTTTCCTAGCCACTGTGCTTCTACACCTGCATTGCGTGCTGTTTGGGGTTTTAGGCTGGGTTTCTGTACATTACTTTGAGATATCAGTTGATTTAAGGGCTTTATAAATACATTTGATTTGCCTACCCCTTTTGGATTATCAAAAAATATCAAAGACTCATACCATCTGCATCTGGGTCTCACCTTGTTTTATGCCTCCCTCTAATGTCAATATGCCTTATATTCTGTTGAGGGTAGCTCTCATTATTTTGTTTTACTGCGGAGCCCCTAGTCCCGCTTTACATGCCTCGGTTAGCTCCCATGCCCCACCCCCCACACATGAGGAGACCACACCTAGCTTCCAGAGATGCAGCCTCTCTCATCGTCACTCAATGCCTAGGTTTACCTCCACTGTACTCGCACCCTACCATGCCCAGAAGTATGTACCTTTCACTCTGTTCCGAACGCACTAGATGACCAGTTTTTAAAGCCTTTAGCCGTACCCTTAGAGCTCCTCCTCTGTTCCTCTGGTGAAGTAGAGGTTAACGCAGGCCTTGTGTGTCACTAGGCGATCTCATTTGTTGACTTCTGTAACCAGAAAAGCCTTGGGTTCATGCATGTTAACATCAGATGGCTACTCCCTAAGTTTGCTTTATTCACTGCTTTAGCACACTCCGCCAACCCTGATGTCCTAGCCGTGTCTGAATCCTGGCCACCAAAAATTCTGAAATTTCCATCCCCAATTACATTTTCCATCATGATAGAACTAAAGGGGAGGAGTTGCAAAATGCTGTAGAGATAGTCTGCAGAGTTCTAAATCAAATCACATCAAATCAAATCAAATTTTATTTGTCACATACACATGGTTAGCAGATGTTAATGCGAGTGTAGCGAAATGCTTGTGCTTCTAGTTCCGACAATGCAGTAATAACCAACAAGTAATCTAACTAACAATTCCTAATCTACTGTTTTATACACAGTGTAAGGGGATAAAGAATATGTACATAAGGATATATGAATGAGTGATGGTACAGAGCAGCATAGGCAAGATACAGTAGATGGTATCGAGTACAGTATATACATGTGAGATGAGTATGTAAACAAAGTGGCATAGTTAAAGTGGCTAGTGATACATGTATTACATAAGGATGCAGTCGATGATATAGAGTACAGTATATACGTATGCATATGAGATGAATAATGTAGGGTAAGTAACATTATATAAGGTAGCATTGTTTAAAGTGGCTAGTGATATATTTACATCATTTCCCATCAATTCCCATTATTAAAGTGGCTGGAGTTGAGTCAGTGTCAGTGTGTAGGCAGCAGCCACTCAATGTTAGTGGTGGCTGTTTAACAGTCTGATGGCCTTGAGATAGAAGCTGTTTTTCAGTCTCTCGGTCCCAGCTTTGATGCACCTGTACTGACCTCGCCTTCTGGATGATAGCGGGGTGAACAGGCAGTGGCTCGGGTGGTAGATGTCCTTGATGATCTTTATGGCCTTCCTGTAACATCGGGTGGTGTAGGTGTCCTGGAGGGCAGGTAGTTTGCCCCCGATGATGCGTTGTGCAGACCTCACGACCCTCTGGAGAGCCTTACGGTTGAGGGCGGAGCAGTTGCCGTACCAGGCGGTGATACAGCCCACCAGGATGCTCTTGATTGTGCATCTGTAGAAGTTTGTGAGTGCTTTTGGTGACAAGCCGAATTTCTTCAGCCTCCTGAGGTTGAAGAGGCGCTGCTGCGCCTTCTTCACGATGCTGTCTGTGTGAGTGGACCAATTCAGTTTGTCTGTGATGTGTATGCCGAGGAACTTAAAACTTGCTACTCTCTCCACTACTGTTCCATCGATGTGGATAGGGGGGTGTTCCCTCTGCTGTTTCCTGAAGTCCACAATCATCTCCTTAGTTTTGTTGACGTTGAGTGTGACGTTATTTTCCTGACACCACACTCCGAGGGCCCTCACCTCCTCCCTGTAGGCCGTCTCATCGTTGTTGGTAATCAAGCCTACCACTGTTGTGTTGTCCGCAAACTTGATGATTGAGTTGGAGGCGTGCGTGGCCACGCAGTCGTGGGTGAACAGGGAGTACAGGAGAGGGCTCAGAACGCACCCTTGTGGAGCCCCAGTGTTAAGGATCAGCGGGGAGGAGATGTTGTTACCTACCCTCACCACCTGGGGGCGGCCCGTCAGGAAGTCCAGTACCCAGTTGCACAGGGCGGGGTCGAGACCCAGGGTCTCGAGCTTGATGACGAGCTTGGAGGGTACTATGGTGTTGAATGCCGAGCTGTAGTCGATGAACAGCATTCTCACATAGGTATTCCTCTTGTCCAGATGGATTTGGGCAGTGTGCAGTGTGGTTGAGATTGCATCGTCTGTGGACCTATTTGGGCGGTAAGGAAATTGGAGTGGGTCTAGGGTGTCAGGTAGGGTGGAGGTGATATGGTCCTTGACTAGTCTCTCAAAGCACTTCATGATGACGGAAGTGAGTGCTACGAGGCGGTAGTCGTTTAGCTCAGTTACCTTAGCTTTCTTGGGAACAGGAACAATGGTGGCCCTCTTGAAGCATGTTGGAACAGCAGACTGGTATAGGGATCGATTGAATATGTCCGTAAACACACCAGCCAGCTGGTCTGCGCATGCTCTGAGGGCGCGGCTGGGGATGCCGTCTGGGCCTGCAGCCTTGCGAGGGTTAACACGTTTAAATGTTTTACTCACCTCGGCTGCAGTGAAGGAGAGACCGCATTTTTCCGTGGCAGGCAGTGTCAGTGGCACTGTATTGTCCTCAAAGCGGGCAAAAAAGTTATTTAGTCTGCCTGGGAGCAAGACATCCTGGTCTGTGACTGGGCTGGATTTCTTCCTGTAGTCCGTGATTGACTGTAGACCCTGCCACATGCCTCTTGTGTCTGAGCCGTTGAATTGGGATTCTACTTTGTCTCTGTACTGACGCTTAGCTTGTTTGATAGCCTTACGGAGGGAATAGCTGCATTGTTTGTATTCAGTCATGTTACCAGACACCTTGCCCTGATTGAAAGCAGTGGTTCGCTTTCAGTTTCACACGAATGCTGCCATCAATCCAAGGTTTCTGGTTAGGGAATGTTTTAATCGTTGCTATGAGAACGACATCTTCAACGCACGTTCTAATGAACTCGCACACCGAATCAGCGTATTCGTCAATGTTGTTATTTGACGCAATACGAAACATGTCCCAGTCCACGTGATGGAAGCAGTCTTGGAGTGTGGAGTCAGCTTGGTCGGACCAGCGTTGGACAGACCTCAGCGTGGGAGCTTCTTTTTTTTAGCTTTTGTCTGTAGGCAGGTATCAGCAAAATGGAGTCGTGGTCAGCTTTTCCGAAAGGGGGGCGGGGCAGGGCCTTATATGCGTCGCGGAAGTTAGAGTAACAGTAATCCAAGGTTTTTCCGCCCCTGGTTGCGCAATCGATATGCTGATAAAATTTAGGAGTCTTGTTTTCAGATTAGCCTTGTTAAAATCCCCAACAACGATGAATGCAGCCTCCGGATAAATGGTTTCCAGTTTGCAAAGAGTTAAATAAAGTTCGTTCAGAGCCATCGATGTGTCTGCTTGGGGGGGGATATATACGGCTGTGATTATAATCGAAGAGAATTCTCTTGGTAGGTAATGCGGTCTACATTTGATTGTGAGGAATTCTAAATCAGGTGAACAGAAGGATTTGAGTTCCTGTATGTTTCTTTCATCGCACCATGCCTCGTTAGCCATAAGGCATACACCCCCACCCCTCTTCTTAACAGAAAGGTGTTTGTTTCTGTCCGCGCGATGCGTGGAGAAACCCGTTGGCTGCACCGCATTGGATAGCGTCTCTCCAGTGAGCCATGTTTCCGTGAAGCACAGAACGTTACAGTCTCTGATGTCCCTCTGGAATGCTACCCTTGCTCGGATTTCATCAACCTTGTTGTCAAGAGACTGGACATTGGCAAGAAGAATGCTAGGAAGTGGGGCACGATGTGCCCATCTCCGTAGTCTGACCAGAAGACCGCTACGTTTCCCTCTTTTTTGGAGTCGTTTTTTGGGGTCGCTGCATGCGATCCATTCCGTTGTCCTGTTTGTAAGGCAGAACACAGGACCCGCGTAGCGAAAAACATATTCTTGGTCGTACTGATGGTGAGTTGACGCTGATCTTATATACAGTAGTTCTTCTCGGCTGTATGTAATGAAACCTAAGATGACCTGGGGTACTAATGTAAGAAATAACACGTAAAAAAACAAAAAACTGCATAGTTTCCTAGGAACGCGAAGCGAGGCGGCCATCTCTGTCGGCGCCGGAAGGTCTAATATAACTATCCAGGTCTATGCCCAAACAGTTCGAGCTACTACTAAATCCAGCTCTCCAGAAATAAGTCTCTCACTGTTGCTGCTTGTTATAGACCCCCCTCTGCTCCCAGCTGTGCCCTGGAAACTATATGTGAATTGATTGCCCCAATCTATCTTCAGAGTTCGTACTGTTTAGTGACCTAAAACGGGATATGCTTTAACACCCTGGCCGTCCTACAATCTAAGATAGATGCCCTCAATCTCACACAAATTATCAAGGAACCTACCAGTTACACCCCCAAATCCAAAAACATGGGCACCCTCATAGATATCATCCTGACCAACTTGCCCTCTAAATACTCCTCTGCTGTTTTCAACCAGGATCTCAATGGGTCTGCTGTCAAACGACCACCGCTCATCACTGTCAAATGCTCCCTAAAACACTCCTGCGAGCAGGCCTTTCTAATCGACCTGGCCGGGGTATCCTGGAAGGATATTGACCTCATCCCGTCAGTAGAGGATGCCTTGGTTGTTCTTCAAAAGTGCCTTCCTCACCATCTTAAATAAGCATGCCCCTTTCAAAAAATGTAGAACTAAGAACAGATATAGCCCTTGGTTCACTCCAGACTTGACTGCCCTTGACCAGCACAAAAACATCCTGTGGCGCACTGGAACCAATATACACATTCAGTTAGAAAAGCAAAGGCTAGCTGTTTCAAACAGAAATTTGCATCCTGCAGCACTAATTCCAAAAGGTTGTGGGACACTGTAAAGTCTATGGAGAACAAGAGCACCTCTTCTCAGCTGCCCACTGCACTGAGGCTAGGAAACACTGTCATCACTGATAAATCCACGATAATCGATAATTTCAATAAGCATTTCTCTATGACTGGCCACGCTTTCCACCTGGCTACCCCAACCCCGGCCAACAGCTCTGCACCCCCCGCAGCAACTGGCCCAAGCCCCCCGCTTCTCCTTCACCCAGACAGCGGATGTCCTGAAAGAGCTGCAGAATCTGGATCCCTACAAATTAGCTGGGCTAAACCATCTGGACACTCTCTTCCTAAAATTATCCGCCGCCATTGTCGCGACCCCTATTACTAGTCTGTTCAACCTCTCTTTCATATTGTCTGAGATTCCTAAAGATTGGAAAGCGGCCGCAGTCAACCTCCTCTTCAAAGGGGGAGACACTCTAGACCCAAACTGTTACAGACCTATACCCATCCTGCCCTGCCATTCTAAAGTCAAGTGAACAAACAGATCACCGACCATCTCGAATCCCACCATACCTTCTCCGCTATGCAGTCCGGTTTCCGAGCTGGTCACGGGTGCAACTCAGCCACGCTCAAGGTCCTAAATGATATCATATCCACCATCGATAAAAAGCAGTACTGTGCAGCCATCTTCATCGACCTGGCCAAGGCTTTCGTCAATCACCGTATTCTTATCGGCAGACTCAACAGTCTTGATTTGTCAAAAGACTGCCTCGCCTGGTTCACTAACTACTTCTCAGATAGAGTTCACTGTGCCAAATCGGAGGGCTTGTTGTCCAGACCTCTGGCAGTCTCTATGGGGGTGCCAAATGGTTAAATTCTCGGGCCGACTATTTTCTCTGTATATATCAATGATTATGCTCTTGCTGCGGGTGATTCTTTGATCCACCTCTATGCAGACAATACCATTCTGTATACATCTGGCCCTTCTTTGAACACTGTTAACAAACCTCCAAATCAGCTTCAATACCATACAACACTCCTTCCGTGGCCTCCAACTGCTCTTAAACGCTAGTAAAACTAAATGCATGCTCTTCAACCGATTGCTGCCCACAAAGCATTCATTTACTCTGGACCGTTCTGACTTATATGTGGACAACTACAAATACCTAGGTGTCTGGCTAGACTATAAACTCTCCTTCCAGACTCATATTAAGCATCTCCAATCTAAAATTAAATATAGAATTGGCTTCCTATTTTGCAACAAAGCCTCCTTCACTCATGCTGAACATACCCTCATAAAACTGACTATCCTGTCGATCCTTGACTTCGGCGATGTCATTTACAAAATAGCCTCCAACACTCTACACGGAAAACTGTATGCAGTCTATCACAGTGCCATCCGTTTTGTCACCAAAGACTCATATACTACCCAGCATTGCGACCTGTATGCTCTCGTTGACTGGTCCTTGCTACATATTCGCCGCCAAACCCACTGGCTCCAAGTCAGCTATAAGTCTTTGCTAGGTAAAACTCCACCTTATCTCAGCTCACTGGTCACCATAGCAACACCCACCTGTAGCACGCGCTCCAGCAGGTATATTTCACTGGTCATCCCCAAAGCCAACACCTCACCTCTATTTCCACTTGCACATCCTCATCTGCACATCTATCACTCCAGTGTTAATTGCTAAATTGTAATTACTTCGCCACTATGGCCTATTTATTGCCTTAGCTCCTTACTTAATTTGTTCACAATGTGTAAATATTTTCTATTGTGTTATTGACTGCACGCTGGTTTATCCCATGTGTAACTCTGTGTTGTTGTTTTTGTCGCACTGCTTTGCTTTATCTTGGCCAGGTCACAGTTGTAAATGAGAACTTGTTCTCAACTGGCCTACCTGGTTAGATAAAGGTGATATACATTTTTTTATTATATTAGTAGTGGTTTCTTTTCAGCAATTCGACCACGAAGGCCTGATTAACACAGTCTCTTCTGACCAGTTGATGTTGAGATGTGTCTGTTACTTGAACTCTGTGAAGCATTTATTTGAGCTGCAATTTCTGAGGCTGGTAACTCTAATGAACTAATCTTCTACGGCAGAGGTAACTCTGGGCCTTCCTTTCCTGTGGTGGTCCTCATGAGAGCCAGTTTCATCATAGCGCTTGACGGTTTTTGCGACTGCCCTTGAAGAAAAGTTTCAAGTTCTTGAAATTTTCCAGATTGATTGACCTTCATGTTTTAAAGCAATGATGGACTGTTGTTTCCCTTTACTCATTTGACCTGTTATTGCCATAATATGGACATGTTCTTTTACCAAATAGGGCTATCTTCTGTATACCAACCCTACCTTGTCACAACACAACTGATTGGCACAAACGCATTAAGAAGGAAAGAAATTCCACAAATTAACTTTTAACAAGGCACAGCTGTTAATTGAAACACATTCCAGGTGACAACCTCATGATGCTGGTTGAGAGAATGCCAAGAGTGTGCAAAGCTTTCATCAAGGAAACGGGTGGCTACTTTGAAGAATCTCAAATATAAAAATATTTTGATTTGTTTAACAGTTTTTTGGTTACTAAATGACTCCATATGTGTTCTTTCATAGTTTTGATGTCTTCATTATAATTCTACAAAGTAGAAAATAGTCAAAAGAAAGAAAAACCCTTGAATGAGTAGGTGTCCAAACCTTTGACTTGTACTGTGTATACACACACACGCACACGCACACGCACACACACACACACACACACACACACTCCCATTTTTGCTGTAACAGACTCCACTCTTCTGGAAAGGCTTTCCACTAGATGTTAGAACATTGCTGTGCGGACTTGGTTCCATTCAGCCACAAGAGTATTAGTGAGGTCAAGTACAGCTGTTGGGCAATTAGCCCTGGCTCACAGTCGTCATTCCAATTCATCCTAAAGGTGTTCGATGAGGTTGAGGTTAGGGCTCTGTGCAGGCCAGTCAAGTTCTTCCACACCAATGTCAACAAACCATTTCTGTATGGACTTCCTTTGTGCACAGTGGCATTGTCATGCTGAAACAGAAAAGGGCCTTCCTCAAACTGTTGCCACAAAGTTGGAAGCACAGAATTGTGTAGAATGTAATTGTATGCTGTAGCGTTGAGATTTCCCTTCACTGGAACTAAGGGGCCTAGCCCGAACAATAAAAAACAGCCTCAGACCGTTATTCCTCCTCCACCAAACTTTACAGTTGGCACTAAGCATGGTGGCAGGTAGCGTTCTCCTGGCATCCGCCAAACCCAGATTCGTCTATTTGACTGCCAGATGGTGAAACGTTATTCATCACTCCATATAACGCGTTTCCACTGCTCCAGAGTCCAATGGATGGTGATCTTATGCTTGTGTGCAGCTGCTCGGCCATGGAAAACCATTTAATGAATCTCCCCACGAACAGTTATTGTGCTGACGTAGCTTCCAGAGGCAGTTTGGAACTCAGTACTAAATCACTTTCCAATAATACCATTAGAATACCTTTGGAACGTGACATGGTAAATTTCAGAATTCCTATAAATTGTGTAAATGTTTAAAGCTGTGGCGTCGAGCAGGCGGTATTTTCCTTGGACTGTGTTCTGATTCTACAGTCTCTCACTACCACAGATACTCCCTAAACTGCAGGATTAATATACCCTTAAAAAGTAGGTCATTACTGCTGTCTTGTTAATGGTTTTGAATGGGTCTTGGCTTTTGACTGTACACAGAGTAGGCTACCTAATGGTTGTAGTTCATTTGATTCTTTCTGACTTGTCTGACCTGTGTGTCAGGGGTGAACTACATCTCTGGTAGTGTAAGGACTCACTGTGATAAGAACTCACTGTGGGGATTACGCCTGAAGTTCATGAAAAACAGCTACAGTTGAAATAACCCTGCTAAAGTAGTATGGAACCATTCAGGAATTGAACATGAGTTATTTGTATGCAAAAACACCCTGGGCTGGATTCAATCCATAGTGGCAAAGTTCTGCGTTGTAGCGCAGTTGAAAGGTTCAGTTAATCCAGCCCCCTGGATTCAATCCACTGAGTTTAAGCCTAGGCATTAACCCAAGTCTTCAGGTTTTAGACAAGGTGACTCAGTTCAGTTCCACTAGTCATGGAATACTCAACATGTTTTCAAGTTGTACAGTTAATACCCTGTGAATAGCCTGCGTTTTCCTGGTGGTGGTAGAATACTTTCCATTCCAGGTGTGGAATGCATTATCTCTGTGTGTGTGTGTGAGGTGTTTCAACAGAAGGCAGCTCCCTCATGAATCGTTGTAGGTGTTGCCAGACATTTGGAGTGGTTTATCCATTGCGGCTAGATGAACCGACACACACACGGCGGGGCAACAGGAAAAGCAGGTTTTCAGCAGACATAAAGCCAATGTGGGCATCCAAGGTAGTAGAACACTCTGCTCTCTTCCAGAGAGATCTGAAGGCTTCAGGGAGTCACTACGGGCCAAGATGTGAGAGACAAACTAGTTGGGTTGTGCTGAGAGGAGTCAAAAGCCCTGGCTCCATTTCAACCTTCCTCTTCCACCCTAGTTGCAAGTCGAAGTGAAGTATCCATCATATTGCTTTCAGACACTCTCAGATCTGTGTACACTGAAGGGGAAGAGACTTGTGTCTTGTCGGTAGGTGTGTGTGTGTCAATGTGTATACGTGGATGTTTGCTTTATGCCGTAAGGTTACAGTAATGGAATGACCTCACAATAGTGTTTATATTGCCCTTTGTGTCTGTGTGGCGTTAAGTGGAAAGTGGTGTGTATGTGTGTATATCATAGACTGGAAAAAAAAAATGTGGACGAAGCCATCGATGACATCACCCTATTGTTTCCTAGAGGATGCTCAGTGGAGGATCAGGAAGTGTTATTTCATTGTGCCACCATTTTGCTACATAGAGGAGTTATTGAAAACAATGCAAGACCAATTTCAGCTACTCTAGGAAATGACGTTACAGGCTAGCTCAGTGCTTTTTAAATTGAACCTTTATTTAACTAGGCAAGTCATGTAGTATCTCAAGTTGAAGGCCCACTGAGGTACACATTCACTGGAATGACGGAAGCTGATTTACGGAAACAATGCCTGCAGTACCGCATTCGGCCTTCTATTTGAAATTCTCAATGGGAGGGGGCAGTCGTTCTCCCATGGTTGAAGTCGGGAGTTTACATACACTTAGGTTGAAGTCATTAAAACTCGTTTTTCAACCACTATACAAATTTCTTGTTAATAAACTATAGTTTCGGCAAGTCGGTTTTAGACATCTACTTTGTGTATGATACAAGTAATTTTTCCAACAATTGTTTACAGACAGATTATTTCACTTATAATTCACTGTATCACAATTCCAGTGGGTCAGAAGTTCACATTCACTAAGTTGACTGTGCCTTTAAACAACTTGGAAAATTCCAGAAAATGATGTCATGGCTTTAAAAGCTTCTGATAGACTAATTGACATCATTTGAGTCAACTGTAGGTGTACCTGTGGATGTATTTCAAGGCCTACCTTCAAACTCAGTGCCTCTTTGCTTGACATCATGGGAAAATCAAAAGAAATCAGCTAAGACCTCAGAAATGTTTTTTCAGGCCTCCACAAGTCGGGTTCATCCTTGGGAGAAATGTTCAAACGCCTGAAGGTACCACGTTCATCTGTACAAACAATAGTGCGCAAGAATAAACACAATGAGACCATGCAGGCGTCATACCGCTCAGGAAGGAGACGCGTTCTGTCTGGTTTGCAACTGCACATGAGGACAAAGATCATACTTTTTGGAGAAGTGTCCTCTGGTCTGATGAAACAAAAATAGAACTGTTTGGATTAATGACCATTGTTATGTTTGGAGGAAAAAGGTGGAGGCTTGCAAGCCAAAGAACACCATCCCAGCCGTGAAGCACGGGAGTGGCAGCATCATGTTGTGGGGGTGCTTTGCTGCAGGAGGGACTGGTGCACTTCACAAAATAGATGGCATCATGAGGAAAGAAAATGATGTGGATATATTGAAGCAACATCTCAAGACATCAGTCAGGAAGTTGAATCTTGGTCGCAAATTGGTCTTCCAAATGGACAATGACCCCAAGCATACTTCCAAAGTTGTGGCAAAATGGCTTAAGGACAACAAAGTCAAGGTATTGAAGGGCCATCACAAAGCCCTGACCTCAATCCTATAGAACATTTGTGGTCAGAACTGAAATAGCGTGTCTGAGCAAGGAGGCCCACAAACATGACTCAGTTACACCAGCTATGTCAGGAGGAATGGGACAAAATTCACCAAACTTATTGTGGGAAGCTTGTGGAAGGCTACCCGAAACATTTGACCTAAGTTAAACAATTTAAAGGCAATGCTACCAAATACTAATTGAGTGTATGTAAACTTCTGACCCACTGGGAATGTGATGAAAGAAATAAAAGCTGAAATAGATAATTCTCTCTACTATTATTCTGACATTTCACATTTAAAAACAAAAGTGGTGATCCTAACTGACCTAACACAGGGAATTTCTACTAGGATTAAATGTCAGGAATTGTGGAAAAACTGAGTTCAAATGTATTTGGCTTAGGTGTATGTCAACTTCCGACTTAAACTGTATACGTGATTGTATGTTTCTCTCTCTGACTCGCAGCTCTGATATGGAGTTTAAGTTGAGGGTCTGTACAGAGAATAACCACATTTAGACAAAGGGAGTGAAGATGCTGTGGTTTAAGACAAGGCTTTAGCCGGAAAACATGTGTGCCAATGTGCTTGTGAATAAATGTGAATGTGTGTGTGAGTATTACTAAATGTGTGTAAAGAGTGTAGGGGGAGTTTGTGTGTGTGTGTGTGTGTGTGTGTGTGTGTGTGTGTGTGTGTGTGTGTGTGTGTGTGTGTGTGTGTGTGTGTGTGTGTGTGTGTGCCTACACACAAACACTAAACTCTAGGAGGCCAGATGTTACAGATTGCCCTTGGCAGTCCTCCACTGGGTAATAATACCTCACCCATTTCACAACCTCTTTCCTCTGGAATAAATATCTGTTATAAATGGCAGAGGCAACAGAAGACACGGCAGATAGGAGTAGTTGGTCAGAGCATGGTGCTTGCAACACTAGAGAGGTGGATTGGATTCTTGCAAGGGACACATGTTGTGTAAATTGCTTTGAATGATAAAAATCCTATGTTGGGTGGCCACATTTTGATCCAAAATGGCATAGCAATTCAGACGTCCTTTGTCCTCGTCTTGTCGTGTCCCGTATATATATATATATATATATATATATATTTACAACTGTTTTCATACATTTTTATTTTATTTTCCATAAACGTATCTTCAAAACACTCTCCTGCATCCCGCCTCACCAATTTATATTTATAAAAAAGTACTATTTACCTCAAATCTGTAATCCTCCAAGAAGCTAGCCAGAAACTCCAAGAAGCTAGCCAGAAACTAGCCACAAGCTAGCCAGAAACTAGCCAGGAGCTAGCCAGGAGCTAGCCTGAAGCTAATCCAGAAGCTAATCAGAAGCTAGGCCAGAAACTAGCCAGAAGCTAGCCAGGAGCTAGCCAGAAGCTAATCCTGAAGCTAATCAGAAGCTAGTTAAAGCTTTCGTCGATTCCGGAGCAAACATCAGTTGTTCCGAGCTAGCCAGCTGAGGAGTTCCATCAATCACTCCTGGGCTGCGGTCACCTATCCGGACCCGTTTTGCTGCCATTGCGGAGCCCCACCGGGCCTTCACGGCTGGACTGCCGACGTTATCTACCCGAAGGAGTTATCCGGCTGGCTCCTCCGTTGCGACGTTGCCTGGGCGCCCATCTGCGGCCTGCTAGCCATTAGCTGTCTTATCGGCTGCTATCTGAATAGACAATCTGACAATTTATTGATTTATTTTTATTGTTATTTTTTTTCTTCTTGGGCCTCTAGCTATATCTATTGTTTTTATTTTTGTTGTTGTTGTGTGATTTGGATTAATCCCCTCTACCACACGGAACCCCACTAATCTACTGACGGAACGCAAGTGGTAGCTAATAACAGACGTCCATCCTATGCTAGCTTGTTACCGATGGCCTGGCTAGCTGTCTAAATCGCCGTGACCCCCAACCAACCTCTCCACTCTCCGGACCCTTTTGATCACTCGACTAAGCATGCCTCTCCTTAATGTCAATATGCCTTGTCCATTGCTGTTTTGGTTAGTGTTTATTGGCTTATTTCACTGTAGAGCCTCTAGTCCTGCTCATCATACCTTATCCAACCTATTAGTTCCACCACCCACACATGCAATGACATCTCCTGGTTTCAATGATGTTTCTAGAGACAATATCTCTCTCTTCATCACTCAATACCTAGGTTTACCTCTACTGTATTCACATCCTACCATACCTTTGTCTGTACATTATACCTTGATGCTATTTTATCGCCACCAGAAACCTCCTTACTCTCTGTTCCAGACGTTCTAGACGACCAATTCTTATTGCTTTTAGCCGCACCCTTATTCTACTCCTCCTCTGTTCCTCTGGCGATGTAGAGGTGAATCCAGGCCCTACAGTGCCTAGCTCCACTCCTATTCCCCAGGCGCTCTCTTTTGACGACTTCTGTAACCGTAATAGCTTTGGTTTCATGCATGTTAACATTAGAAGCCTCCTCCCTAAGTTTGTTCTATTCACTGCTTTAGCACACTCTGCCAACCCGGATGTTCTAGCTGTGTCTGAATCCTGGCTTAGGAAGACTACCAAAAATTCTGAAATTTTAATTCCAAACTACAACCTTTTCAGACAAGATAGAACTGCCAAAGGGGGCGGTGTTGCAATCTACTGCAAAGTTTGCCTGCAGAGTTCTGTCCTACTATCCAGGTCTGTACCCAAACAATTTGAACTTCTACTTTTAAAAATCCACCTCTCTAAAAACAAGTCTCTCAGCGTTGCAGTCTGCTATAGACCACCCTCTGCCCCCAGCTGTGCTCTGGACACCATATGTGAACTGATTGCCCCCCATCTATCTTCAGAGCTCGTGCTGCTAGGCGACCTAAACTGGAACATGCTTAACACCCCAGCCATCCTACAATCTAAACTTGATGCCCTCAATCTCACACAAATTATCAATGAACCTACCAGGTACCTCCCCAAAGCCTTAAACACGGGCACCCTCATAGATACCATCCTAACCAACTTGCCCTCTAAATACACCTCTGCTGTCTTCAACCAAGTTCTCAGCAATCACTGCCTCATTGCCTGCATCCGTAATGGGTCAGCGGTCAAACAACCTCCACTCATCACTGTAAAAGGCTCCCTGAAACACTTCAGCGAGCAGGCCTTTCTAATCGACCTGGCCGGGGTATCCTGGAAAGATATTGATCTCATCCCGTCAGTAGAGGATGCCTGGATATATTTTTAAATGCCTTCCTAACCATCTTAAATAAACATGCCCCATTCAAGAAATTTAGAACCAGGAACAGATATAGCTCTTGGTTCTCCCCAGACCTGACTGCCCTTAACCAACACAAAAACATCCTATGGCGTTCTGCATTAGCATCGAACAGCCCCCGTGATATGCAGCTGTTCAGGGAAGCTAGAAACCATTATACACAGGCATTTAGAAAAGCCAAGGCTAGCTTTTTCAAGCAGAAATTTGCTTCCTGCAATACTAACTCAAAAAAGTTCTGGGACACTGTAAAGTCCATGGAGAATAAGAACACCTCCTCCCAGCTGCCCACTGCACTGACGATAGGAAACACTGTCACCACTGATAAATCCACCATAATTGAGAATTTCAATAAGCATTTTTCTACGGCTGGCCATGCTTTCCACCTGGCTACTCCTAGCCCAGTCAACAGCACTGCAGCCCCCACAGCAACTTGCCCAAGCCTTCCCCATTTCTCCTTCTCCCAAATCCGTTCAGCTGATGTTCTGAAAGAGCTGCAAAATCTGGACCCCTACAAATCAGCCGGGCTAGACAATCTGGACCCTTTATTTCTAAAATTATCTGCCGAAATTGTTGCCACCCCTATTACTAGCCTGTTCAACCTCTCTTTCGTGTCGTCTGAGATCCCCAAAGATTGGAAAGCAGCTGCGGTCATCCCCCTCTTCAAAGGGGGGGACACTCTTGACCCAAACTGCTACAGATCTATATCTATCCTACCATGCCTTTCTAAGGTCTTCGAAAGCCAAGTCAACAAACAGATTACCGACCATTTCGAATCTCACCATACCTTCTCTGCTATGCAATCTGGTTTCAGAGCTGGTCATGAATTGCACCTCAGCCACGCTCAAGGTCCTAAACGATATCTTAACCGCCATCGATAAGAAACTGATCTGATCTGGCCAAGGCTTTCGGCTCCTTTCGGCTCCTTTGCACCCCATTATTTTTATTTCTACTTTGCACATTCTTCCATTGCAAATCTACCATTCCAGTGTTTTACTTGCTATATTGTATTTACTTTGCCACCATGGCCTTTTTTGCCTTTACCTCCCTTATCTCACCTCATTTGCTCACATCGTATATATACTTGTTTATACTGTATTATTGACTCTATGTTTGTTTTACTCCATGTGTAACTCTGTGTCGTTGTATGTGTCGAACTGCTTTGCTTTATCCTGGCCAGGTCGCAATTGTCAATGAGAACTTGTTCTCAACTTGCCTACCTGGTTAAATAAAGGTGAAATAAATAAATAAATAAAATATGTTAAGTTGCATATATTCTCCAGCATCGTTGCCTCTCTGATAGACTATATGAGAAAGCAAATATATAAACTAATATTTAAAGATGTTCCTAACAAGGTTCGTACTGTAATATCAAAATGGGAAAGCCAGGAGCATCCATTCCTCCATCGTTCTACTTGCCATCCTTCTCTTATTTCATTTACCCTGACCAACAGGCCTTAACACTGATCTCATTGGTGTATTGTAGGCTATGATCTCAAACCCACAATGACCCTCTCCTCTTTCCTTCCCTCCAACTCATAGACATTATTAATTTCCTCTATCATTGCCTCTGTCCTGTACTTCAGTCTGTGTTTTATATCATCATGGCCTGCTGCATTGGGTGATGTTGATATCTGATAGCCTATGAGTCAACCAGTCACAGTCCCCAGCCAGCCTCCCCTGTATCTGCCCTACAGAAGCTTGAATACACACATATAAGAACACAGTGTCATAGATATACTATTGCACAAACACGCAGACATACGCACACAAAAACATCTGCTCCTGGTTGACCTGAAACCAAACTACATCAACAGGCATTGTGCGTAAGTAGGACACGTTTCAGAGACCATCAATGGTTTGAGGAAAATAGACCCAAAGCACGAGCCTCATGTTGCTTGAGCTGCTTTTGTAACTGGCTGCATTTACTACAGTAGAGGCCCTATAGATCCAGGGGGGAGCTGCTGACTACAGTAGATGATGTCTAGTTCATAGGAATTAAAAATGCGTCAAGGAGAAGAACTCAGATGCCCGCCAAACGGCCATTTGTTTTACGGTCTTTCTTATCAGAATGGTAATGAGACATGGTACAGTGCCTTGCGAAAGTATTCGGCTCCCTTGAACCTTTTGCCACATTTCAGGCTTCAAACATAAAGATATAAAACTGTATTTTTTTGTGAAGAATCAACAACAAGTGGGACACAATCATGAAATGGAACGACATTTATTGGATATTTCAAACTTTTTTAACAGATCCAAAACTGAAAAATTGGGCGTGCAAAATTATTCAGCCCCTTTACTTTCAGTGCAGCAAACTCTCTCCAGAAGTTCAGTGAGGATCTCTGAATGATCCAATGTTGACCTAAATGACTAATGATGATCCACCTGTGTGTAATCAAGTCTCCGTATAAATGCACCTGCACTGTGATAGTCTCAGAGGTCCGTTAAAAGCGCAGAGAGCATCATGAAGAACAAGGAACACACCAGGCAGGTCCGAGATACTGTTGTGAAGAAGTTTAAAGCCGGATTTGGATACAAAAAGATTTCCCAAGCTTTAAACATCCCAAGGAGCACTGTGCAAGCGATAATATTGAAATGGAAGGAGTATCAGACCACTGCAAATCTCCAAGACCTGGCCGTCCCTCTAAACTTTCAGCTCATACAAGGAGAAGACTGATCAGAGATGCAGCCAAGAGGCCCATGATCACTCTGGATGAACTGCAGAGATCTACAGCTGAGGTGGGAGACTCTGTCCATAGGACAACAATCAGTCGTATATTGCACAAATCTGGCCTTTATGGAAGAGTGGCAAGAAGAAAGCCATTTCTTAAAGATATCCATAAAAAGTGTCGTTTAAAGTTTGCCACAAGCCACCTGGGAGACACACCAAACATGTGGAAGAAGGTGCTCTGGTCAGATGAAACCAAAATTGAACTTTTTGGCAACAATGCAAAACGTTATGTTTGGCGTAAAAGCAACACAGGTCATCACCCTGAACACACCATACCCCCTGTCAAACATGGTGGTGGCAGCATCATGGTTTGGGCCTGCTTTTCTTCAGAAGGGACAGGGAAGATGGTTAAAATTGATGGGAAGATGGATGGAGCCAAATACAGGACCATTCTGGAAGAAAACCTGATGGAGTCTGCAAAAGACCTGAGACTGGGACGGAGATTTGTCTTCCAACAAGACAATGATCCAAAACATAAAGCAAAATCTACAATGGAATGGTTCAAAAATAAACATATCCAAGTGTTAGAATGGCCAAGTCAAAGTCCAGACCTGAATCCAATCGAGAATCTGTGGAAAGAACTGAAAACTGCTGTTCACAAATGCTCTCCATCCAACCTCACTGAGCTCGAGCTGTTTTGCAAGGAGGAATGGGAAAAAATGTCAGTCTCTCGATGTGCAAAACTGATAGAGACATACCCCAAGCGACTTACAGCTGTAATCGCAGCTAAAGGTGGCGCTACAAAGTATTAACTTAAGGGGGCTGAATAATTTTGCACGCCCAATTTTTCAGTTTTTGATTTGTTAAAAAAGTTTGAAATATCCAATAAATGTTGTTCCACTTCATGATTGTGTCCCACTTGTTGTTGATTCTTCACAAAAAAATACAGTTTATATCTTTATGTTTGAAGCCTGAAATGTGGCAAAAGGTCGCAAAGTTCAATGGGGCCGAATACTTTCACAAGGCACTGTATATGTCCGACTGCCCGACTAGCATCACCACCCTGGATGGATCCGACCTTGAATATGTGGACATCTATAAGTACCTAGGTGTCTGGCTAGACTGTAAACTCTCCTTCCAGACTCATATCAAACATCTCCAATCGAAAATCAAATCAAGTCGGCTTTCTATTCCGCAACAAAGCCTCCTTCACTCACGCCGCCAAACTTACCCTAGTAAAACTGACTATCCTACCGATCCTCGACTTCGGCGATGTCATCTACAAAATTGCTTCCAACACTCTACTCAGCAAACTGGATGCAGTTTATCACAGTGCCATCCGTTTTGTCACTAAAGCACCTTATACCACCCACCACTGTGACTTGTATGCTCTAGTCGGTTGGCCCTCGCTACATATTCGTCGCCAGACCCACTGGCTCCAGGTCATCTACAAGTCCATGCTAGGTAAAGCTCCGCCTTATCTCAGTTCACTGGTCACGATGGCAACACCCATCCGTAGCACGCGCTCCAGCAGGTGTATCTCACTGATCATCCCTAAAGCCAACACCTCATTTGGCCGCCTTTCGTTCCAGTACTCTGCTGCCTGTGACTGGAACGAATTGCAAAAATCCCTGAAGTTGGAGACTTTTATCTCCCTCACCAACTTCAAACATCTGTTATCTGAGCAGCTAACCGATCGCTGCAGCTGTACATAGTCTATTGGTAAATAGCCCACCCATTTTCACCTACCTCATCCCCATACTGTTTTTATTTATTTACTTTTCTGCTGTTTTGCACACCAATATCTCTACCTGTACATGACCATCTGATCATTTATCACTCCAGTGTTAATCTGCAAAATTGTAATTATTCGCCTACCTCCTCATGCCTTTTGCACACAATGTATATAGACTCCCCTTTTTTTCTACTGTGTTATTGACTTGTTAATTGT
The DNA here is from genome assembly GCF_036934945.1 of Oncorhynchus masou masou. NCBI lineage: Eukaryota > Metazoa > Chordata > Actinopteri > Salmoniformes > Salmonidae > Oncorhynchus > Oncorhynchus masou. Next base: position 15,211,743 of record NC_088232.1, read on the forward strand.
TTACTCCATGTGTAACTCTGTGTTGTCTGTTCACACTGCTATGCTTTATCTTGGCCAGGTCGCAGTTGCAAATGAGAACTTGTTCTCAACTAGCCTACCTGGTTAAATAAAGGTGAAATAAATAAAAAAAATTAAAAAATGTCACCTTAAACATTCTGGCTGGCAGCAACACACATACTCATGTGCACATGCATGCAATTGCATGCACAAACATGCACACATACATGCATGCACACTGAGAGCCTAAGAACCAGTCTGAGAAAGAGCCTGAGAAACAGTGGCTCCCCAACCCTCCCTCCCTCTCTTCCGGATCTACTGATCAATAGTTCAACTATATTTACGCGTTTAATATCAGAGGAATCCGTAGTAACTCAGGGAATCGAGTGCTCAATGGATGTTGTCGAGCCTGAACCTGCAGGAGTGAGTCACTGCTTTGATGTTTGCAGATAATGACAGTGTGTTGTCCAGGGTCACACCAAGATTCTTCGCACTATGGGGGAGGACACTGTGGAGTTGTCAACTGTGAGGAGAGGTCTTGAAGCAGGCAGGCCTTCCCCGGGAGGAAGATCAGCTCCGTTTTGTCGAGATTAAGCTCCAAGCTGAGATGTCTTCCAGGCACACAGAGATGCGTGTCACCATCTGGGTGTCACAAGTGATGAAGGAGAAGAGTGGTTTGGTGTCACCCGCATAACAATAATAGGAGAATTTTCAATCTCTCCTTGTCCTAGTCCGTAATCTCCACATGTCTTAAACTGACCACCATCATTCCAGTTCCCAAAAACTCTAAAGCTTCATGCCACAGATCCATAGAGAACACAATTTCAATTGTATTCCACACTGCCCTCACCAAGATGCAGTAAGAGGAATACCTATGTGAGAATGCTGTGCATTGACTACAGTTCAGTGTTCAAAACCATTGTCCCCTTCAAGCTCGTCACCAAGTCTTAGGACCCTGGGACTGAATACCTCCCTCTAGAAACTGGATCTTGGACTACCAAACGGGCCAAACCAAGGTGAAATAGGTAGGGAATATCACCTCCGCCATGCTGACCATCAACATGAGGCCCCCACGGAGGTGTGTGCTTAGTCCCCTCCTGTACTCTCTGTTCACCCACGACTGCGTAGCTACGCACGACTCCAACACCATCATCGAGTTTGCTGAAGACGGTGGAAGGCCTGATCACCGGCGACGATGAGACGTGATGAGGAGGTCAGTGACATGGCAGTGTAGTTCCTCTTTCTCAACATCAGTAAGACGAAGGAGCTGATAATGGACTACAGAAAATAGGGGGGAGGTCTCTTCTTCTCATGTCTCTTCTTTTTATTGGTGTCATTTAGTAGTGGTTTCTTTGAAGCAATTCGACCACGAAGGGCTGATTCACGCAGTCTCTTCTGAACAGTTGTATGTTGAGCTGTGTCTCTTCCTTGAACTCTTTGAAGCATTTATTTGGGCTGCAATTTCTGAGGCTGGTAACTCTAAGGAACTTATCCTCTGCAGCAGAGTTAACTCTGTTTTTGTTTCATCAACCCAGAGGAAATTTCTCCAAAAAGTACGACATTTGTCCCCATGTGCAGTTGCAAACCGTAGTCTGGCTTTTTTATGGCGGTTTTGGAGCAGTGTCTTCTTCCTTGCTGAGCGGCCTTTCAGGTTATGTCAATATAGGACTAATTTTTACTGGGGATATAGATACTTTTGTACCCGTTTCCTCCAGCATCTTCACAAGGTCCTTTGCTGTTGTTCTGGATTTGATTTGCACTTTTCGTACCAAAGTACCTTCATCTCTAGGAGACAGAACGCATCTCCTTCCTCAGCAGTATGACTGCTGTGTGGTCCCATGGTGTTTATACTTGCATACTATTGTTTCTACAGAAGAACATGGTACCTTCAGGCATTTGGAAATTGCTACCAAGGATGAACCAGACTTGTGGAGGTCTACACTTTTCTTTCTGAAGTCTTGGCTGATTTCTTTTGATTTTCTCATGATGTCAAGCAAAGGCACTGAGTTTGAAGGTAGGCCTTGAAATACATCCTCAGGTACACCTCCAATTGACTCAAATGATGTCAATTAGCCTATCAGAAGCTTCTAAAGCCATGACATAATTTTCTGGAATTTTCCAAACTGTTTAAAGGCACAGACTACTTAGTGTTTGTAAACTTCTGACCCACTGGAATTGTGAGACAGTGAAAATAAGTGAAATAATCTGTCTGTAAACAGTTTTTGGAAAAATGACTTGTATCATACACAAAGTAGATGTCCTAACCGACAAGCCAAAACTATAGATTGTTATCAAAAAATGTGTGAAGTGGTTGAAAAATGAGTTTTAATGACTCCAACCTAAGTGTATGTAAACTTCAGACTTCAACTATATACACATACATATACACATATATCTATATATTTATGTGTATATCTATATATAAATAAATAAATAAATATAAATAAATAAATAAATATATATATATATATATATATATATATATATATATATATATATATATATATATATATATATATATATATATATATATATGTATGTATATATATGTGTGTATGTATATATATGTATGTGTATGTATAAATAAAGAGAGTTGCACGCTCTTTATATGTAAACTCCCAGTAATTTATTGTGTAAACCACAAACGTATCAGCATCATCGTGCCTTCTCCACACCGAAGAAGGCACAGTGATGCTGAAACGTTGCTGGTTTACCAGATAAGTTACTGGGAGTTTATATATAAAGTGTGGGACTCTATTTTTATAGCTTACAGTTTATTCGCTGTTAGTCAGCACCTCTACACATCATTTCTTTGGGTGTGCGTCAACTCATGCTTTTTATTAGTTTTTTTCTCCATAGCCACAAAAATTATATGGATTCATGATTTTGGTCTGGCTGAGAAAAGCTGCCTGCCCCTTCTGTCTCATCCCGACACCCGACCCCTACAAGTTCATTATAACGGGACAGCTGAAGATCGAATTTCAATACTGAATCAATGTTACAAATGTCAGAGAAACAGACAGCAAAGTTTGTACCAGAGGTGGGGACCAAGTCATTGTTTTACAAGTCACAAGTAAGTCTCAAGTCTTAGCACTCAAGTCTCAAGTCAAGACAGGCAAGTCTGAGTCAAGTCTCAAGTCAAGACCGACATGTATCAAGTCTCAAGTCCTAAACTTTGAGGTTCGAGTCCTAAACAAGCCATAATGTGCTCTTCACCAAATGTTATACCATTTCGTATTTTTAACAAGAGTAATAGTTAGTATATTACATTTACTTGCTTTTAAAAATATCGATATGTTTTCCAAATAAATGTTATATTTCCATGGAAATACATGGGTAGACCCCCCCCCCAATAGTGATCGACTATCGAGGTTCGCTATAAGGCGTAATCGGGCAACGTAGGCTTGTACACAATCGCCCAACCTTAACACGCACACACACACTCTCTGTGTGTGGTTCCAGTAGGCCAACGTATGTCAATGGTTTTAGGAACAGCAGTAACATCAGGCAGGATTTAGGCTACCAACTGCCTAGCCAGTTGTAGCTCAATCTTGGGTGCAATGATCACGTTCTCGCACTGACTGACTGTGTGGAGGCTCATTGATTTAACGTTACGTTAGCCTACATGCAACACTGGCAAAGTTATAAATTATTTAGCTGTCGGCTATATTAGCCATGACTTAACGTTCTTTGTGCAGCTTCAAATGTCGAACAAATTTGGAAATTGTTGCGCTTCCATTTGTAATTTTGGCACAATTTGATTGGCTGCTGTCCAATTCAAACTGTAATCCGTTAAATGAAGAGTTGAAGAGTTGATGCACTGCACACTTCTTTTAGCATAATTTTTCATATTTGAGCTTGGAGAGGGTATCAAGTCAGGTCGAGTCAAAAGGCTCAGGTCCAAGTTAAGTCACGAGTCATTGGTGTTAAAGTCAAAGTCGAGTTGCAAGTCATCATATTTGTGATTCGAGTCTGACTCGAGTCCAAGTCATGTGACGAGTCCACACCTCTGGTTTATACTAATCTAATCTAAAAAACAATTGCTAGTCCACAAGAAACGGGAGATAATGTCAAGTTGCTTTTTACAGTGGAAATCAAGTTTATACATATTCTGGCTAGGCTGATGAGACAATGGATTGCGCAGTGAAACATAACAGGGTAAACTGGAAACCCCTGCTCCATGGTCAAACACCCAGGAGACATCTCACCGTGTATGCCGTATGGCCATCAATGACACGGGGTGGGCCCGGAGACAGAAGACAAAGGACTGTGAGACACGGGCTTAATCCTAGACACATGGAACGCAGGGTGAATACGGAGGGTACGGGGTAACAGACACTAGTGGAGCTAAGGACTGTAGAGATGGGAAACGGACCAATGAAACGAGGGGACAGTTTGCGTGACTGTACCCGAAAGAGCAGGTCCCATGTAGACAGCCATACCTTCTGCCTAATGCGGAGTCCGGCAACGGTCCACTTGTTGACGATACCTGGAGAGTTGGTCTTGCGAAAAGTTATCCGAGCTATTCTCCAGGTACGTCAGTGGAGGACGAAGGACGAACATCTAGGCTGAGGGTATGTTGACTTCCGGTTCTTGTTCTTGGAAGAGTGGAGGTTGATACCCCCGCACTCAAATGGGGAGAGTCCCGTGGCTGAACAGGGAAGGGTGTTCCAGGCATACTCCACCCAGACAAGTCTCCAGGTCCTGGTTAGCTCGCTCAGACCGGCCGTTCGACTTGGGATGGAACCTGGAGGATAGGCTGGCCGATGCCCCAATGAGGGTGCAGAATGCCTTCTGAGGCTGCAAGGCATGAGGTAGGGAGAATAGTTTTGGAGACTGAGGGTTTGGCAGAGGAGAGAGGTGAAAGAGGGCATCAGGCTTCACATTATTGGACCCTGGGTGGTAAGAAATGGTGAAGTTAAATCTTGTAAACAGGAGAGCCCACCGGGCCTGCCTGGAGTTAAGGCGCTTTGCTGTATGGAGATATTCCACATTTTTATGATCGGTCCAGACCAGGAATGGCTGTTCAGCACCTCCCAGCCAGTGCCTCCACTCTTCCAACGCCATCTCGACTGCCAGGAGTTCTCGGTTGCCTACATCGTAGTTCCTCTCTGCAGGATTGAGACGATGGTACAGAAAGGCACAGAGATTAAGTTTTTCTTCCTGGGCATATCGCTGGGACAGAATGGCCCCCAGTCCATCAGAAGCATCTACCTCTACCACAAATTGATGGGACGGATCCGGATGGGTCCTGTGGTGAACCAATGCTTCATGTCCACAAAGGCTATGTCGACAGCTGGAGACCATGTGAACGGTACTTTGGGTGAGGTGAGTGCAGAGAGGGGGGACCGCCAGGGTGCTGTGACCCCGAATGAAATGGCGGTAGAAGTTAGCAAAACCCAGGAAACGTTGCAACTGCACCCTGGACGTAGGTTGAGGCCAATCCACCACTGCTTTCACCTTCACCTTGACATGAACAACATGTTCATGGGCAGACCGGGAAAAACTCAGGATGTTGTCAAGGTAGACGAACACAAAATGGTTTAGCATGTCCCGGAGCACATCGTTGACCAGGGCCTGGAAGACAGCAGTGAGACAATCACAAGACAGGTGTAACAGATCTGGGTGTGACACCTTAGTCTTCTCAATAAACAAGATGTTCCGCTGATAATACCCACCAGAGGGCGAAATCGTCTTGAAAAATGTTGGACTGAAAGATCAAATCAAATCAAATTTTATTTGTCACATACACATGGTTAGCAGATAATGCGAGTGTAGCGAAATGCTTGTGCTTCTAGTTCCGACAATGCAGTAATAACCAACAAGTAATCTAACTAACAATTCCTAAACTACTGTCTTATACACAGTGTAAGGGGATAAAGAATATGTACATAAGGATATATGAATGAGTGATGGTACAGAGCAGCATAGGCAAGATACAGTAGATGGTATCGAGTACAGTATATACATATGAGATGAGTATGTAAACAAAGTGGCATAGTTAAAGTGGCTAGTGATACTTGTATTACATAAGGATGCAGTCGATGATATAGAGTACAGTATATACGTATGCATATGAGATGAATAATGTAGGGTAAGTAACATTATATAAGGTAGCACTGTTTAAAGTGGCTAGTGATATATTTACATCATTTCCCATCAATTCCCATTATTAAAGTGGCTGGAGTTGAGTCAGTGTCAGTGTGTTGGCAGCAGCCACTCAAAGTTAGTGGTGGCTGTTTAACAGTCTGATGGCCTTGAGATAGAAGCTGTTTTTCAGTCTCTCGGTCCCAGCTTTGATGCACCTGTACTGACCTCGCCTTCTGGATGATAGCGGGGTGAACAGGCAGTGGCTCGGGTGGTTGATGTCCTTGATGATCTTTATGGCCTTCCTGTAACATCGGGTGGTGTAGGTGTCCTGGAGGGCAGGTAGTTTGCCCCCGGTGATGCGTTGTGCAGACCTCACTACCCTCTGGAGAGCCTTACGGTTGAGGGCGGAGCAGTTGCCGTACCAGGCGGTGATACAGCTCGCCAGGATGCTCTCGATTGTGCATCTGTAGAAGTTCGTGAGTGCTTTTGGTGACAAGCCAAATTTCTTCAGCCTCCTGAGGTTGAAGAGGCGCTGCTGCACCTTCTTCACGATGCTGTCTGTGTGAGTGGACCAATTCAGTTTGTCTGTGATGTGTATGCCGAGGAACTTAAAACTTGCTACTCTCTCCACTACTGTTCCATCAATGTGGATAGGGGGTGTTCCCTCTGCTGTTTCCTGAAGTCCACAATCATCTCCTTAGTTTTGTTGACGTTGAGTGTGAGGTTATTTTCCTGACACCACACTCCGAGGGCCCTCACCTCCTCCCTGTAGGCCGTCTCGTCGTTGTTGGTAATCAAGCCTACCACTGTTGTGTCGTCCGCAAACTTGATGATTGAGTTGAAAGCGTGCGTGGCCACGCAGTCGTGGGTGAACAGGGAGTACAGGAGAGGGCTCAGAACGCACCCTTGTGGGGCCCCAGTGTTGAGGATCAGCGGGGAGGAGATGTTGTTACCTACCCTCACCACCTGGGGGCGGCCCGTCAGGAAGTCCAGTACCCAGTTGCAAAGGGCGGGGTCGAGACCCAGGGTCTCGAGCTTGATGACGAGCTTGGAGGGTACTATGGTGTTGAATGCCGAGCTGTAGTCGATGAACAGCATTCTCACATAGGTATTTCTCTTGTCCAGATGGGTTAGGGCAGTGTGCAGTGTGGTTGAGATTGCATCGTCTGTGGACCTATTTGAGCTTTAAGCAAATTGGAGTGGGTCTAGGGTGTCAGGTAGGGTGGAGGTGATATGGTCCTTGACTAGGTAGGGTGGAGGTGATATGGTCCGTCCCTAACCATGTTAGGGAGGGGTAAACTGGTTGTGGATGATGGTCGCAATTGAGATCAGCTGTGCGAGTGATTTTAATGCATATTAATGGCTTAACGAGAGATCTGATGGCGATAATCTAGTGGCCATCTCAGTGGTTGCTTTTGGCCCGTAAAACTATAAAAATATCAGAAAAACACCCCAAACGAACTGCAAAAAATCTCACAAAAAATCTCAAAGTTTCAACTTGAGCCACAAGTTCATCACCCCTGCTTCAAAAGATGTTTAGGCTGGCCATCCACATGATTCATAGAGGTTTCCTTGAGATTTATGCTAGCTGAAGTGCAGATAGTGTGTGTGAAAGAGGGTGCCTCCCTGAGGTATGCACACATAAGTGGCCTGCCTTTTGACGGGTGTTTACATGGAACCCAGATGACCCACCACGCTTAGGAGGGGGTTGTGTGTTTTTAAGGTAGGGAGAATGATGTCTTCATAAAGCTTACGTCAGTCAACAAGGTTTGCCGATGGTCATGTTCAGCGCACACATAACAGAAGAAAGCTGTCAGAAACGGAAAGGTTTGAACTTCTCTAAGAAATGAATGCTAGCTTTTCTATTGCAAAACATTTTGCTAGGTTTTGAAAAAGTATGCCCTAATGAACACAACCCAGGGTTTAGCAACTTTGGCTTTTGAAATGAATTGACAAACAGAATAACAACATCAGCACTCTAACTTGAAAGTATATTCTCCCTGCCTGTCTCCTGTCAGAAGTGTTGTTCTGGCCCCTGCCTGGTTCTCTCCAGGCATTCAGCCATGAAGATGTGTCAGCGACAACCAACAAGACTGGAGCCTGCTGGGCAGAGCCAAAACACCCTCTGAAGATGTCCCTGTCCCTCTTTGCCATCATCCTTCCTCCATCGCTCTTACCTCATTTGTTTATCTTTTCCTTCCTTCCATCTCTATTTTCAGTCCTTTCTCCTATCTCTCTCCCCCTCCCTCTCACTTAGAAGTGTTGGTGTGACTTGGGAACATGGTCCTGAATTCCCTGTGCATTCTCTGCTGTCAGTGACATGGTCAAGAGACCAATAGTGTCTGTTACACTGTCTCAGTGAGAGAGAGAGACACACACACACAGGTCAAAGGTCTTGTTAGTACCAAACCATCCGTAAATGGTCACAGTCAGACAAACACACTTGCACTCTCCTAACAACAACACAGACCCTGAAATAGCCTTCACTCACAATGAGACACACACCCAATTATCACAATAATAAATTAAAAAGAGATTACATTGGCGCCACATCCATCGAATGAATAATAGGATTGTGTGTGTGCGTGCGTGTGCGCGTGCGTGCGTGTGTGTGTGTGTGAGAGTCTGCATGCATGTCTAGCCTGTATCTGAGTTGGGCTTCAGGCTGAATATCTATTTGCAGTAGTCTTGCAAGAGTATGCAGATGAGAAATTCCAACATGGCTAAATGTGTGGTTTTCCTTCTGGCCTCCAGGCCCAGGGCTTTTGGATCTTTTGGACCCAGCAGCTCTCTTTGTCTGGCAACCAGGAAAAGGGACTTTTAAGGACACAGTCTTTCTCTCTCTCGATTTCGTTAATTTGATTTCTTTCTTTCACTGAGGGCAGAATTCGACTTAGGACTTCATGCCTTTCCTACGCACGCCTTTCTTATGCACTTCTCAGTATTTAGTATTCAGACTTACCTTATATCAGTCATGTAACACGCTCTGCATGTTTGGCTAATTTGCTAGCTCTGAATACATTTTGTTCAACCTCTGAAAACCCTCCCACTTCCTGGTCAACAACGGTGTTCTCTTGGAGTTTTCATTCAGTAGGGTTTACAATACATTTATCTTAAGCCATCCCTATAAATACAGTGTACCTTTTAGTTTAAATTTTGTCTGAATACTAGAATATATTGAGAGAACGGGTTCAGAATATTAGGGAACAATGAAAGAAAGCCATCCAATATTAGTCTCTGTTTTACAACCAATTTGTAGATTTAAAAATACTTTGATCTAGTAGATGATTTAGGTTTAGGAAAGTATTTATCAATAATAAAAAAACAGGTTTGGAGGACCTTTACACACAAAAAAAGTTACTCAACCCATGGTAATGTTGGAAGATAAGTTTACATAGATTTACAGTGCCAGTCAAAAGTTTGGACACACCTACTCATTCAAGGCTTTTCTATGTTTTTAAAATTTTCTATATTATAGAACAATAGTGAAGACATCAAAACTATGAAATATAACACCTATGAAATCATGTAGTAACCAAAGAATTGTTAAACAAATCAAAACATATTTTAGATTTTATATCCTTCAAAGTAGCCACCTTTAGATTAGATTAGATTCAACTTTATTGTCATTGAAGTACAAATACAGTACAAGGAAATGCAGTTAGCATCTAACCAGAAGTGCAAATAAAAGAGTACAAAAAATGTACAAGTGAAACAATTAAGTACAATGTATATTATTAAGTGGGATGTATAAATGTGCAATGAAGGCAAATGGCAAGTCTAAATGTGCAATGAAGGCAAATTGAAAGTGCAAGGAGGCATGCAGCTGAAATACAGGGATAGCAGCAATGAGGTTACCGAGGTAGACATGTACAACTGAATAATGTCCTTAATCAGACTTTGCAAAGCAATGTCAGAGTCCAGTAGTACCGTGAAGAGTGCAAAGAGGGTAACGCAACAAGGTCTCTGAGAGGCAGTACTAAGATGTGGGCAGGTGGATATGGCTAGTGCCGTGCCACAGAGTTCAGCAGGGTTACAGTAGCTGGAAAGAAACTGTCCTTGAGCCTGCTAGTGGGAATGTAGAGACCTGTACCGCCTGCCTGATGGTAGGAGGGCAAACAGTTTGTGGCATGGATGTGAAGGGTCCCTGATGAAGGGTTCCGCTTGCGCTGGAGGTCTACGATGGCAGGGAGCTGGGCACCAGTGATGTGCTGGGTGGTTTTCACCACCCGTTGCAAGGCCTGCCGGTCGGCCACGGAGCATCCGCCAAACCACACTGTGGCGCAGTTAGTCAGAATGCTCTCGACCATACAGCGGTAAAAGTTCAACAGGATCTTGAGAGGCAGCCGGGCCTTCTTCAGTCTCCTCAAAACGTACAGGCGATGCTGCACCTTTTTGACCAGGGTTGAGGTGTCGACGGTCCAGGAGAGGTTCTCGGAGATGCAGACACCCAGGAATTTGAAGCTGGGCACACGCTCCACCTCAATGCCATCAATGAGAACTGGGGAGTGGCTGCAGCTTTTAGACTTTCTGTAATCCACAATGAGCTCCTTGGTTTTCTTTGCATTGAGGACCAGGTTGTTGTCAGAGCACCATACAGCCAGGTGCTTGACCTCCTCCCTGTAGCTGACACGTCATTGTCACTGATCAGGCATACCACCGTGATGCCGTCTGCGAACTTGATGATGGTGTTGGAACGGTGTACAGGAACGCAGTCTTAGGTGAAGAGGGAGTACAGGTGGGGGCTCAGCACGCAGCCCTGTGCCACACTGGTTTTCAGGCTCAGGGTTGAGGAGGTGAAGTAGTCTAACCTGACAGACTTGGATCTGTTGGTTAAGAAGTCCAAAGTCCAGTTACAGAGAGAGGGGCTGATCCCTATGTCATGGAGTTTGGCGACCAACCTAGAGGGAACGACCACATTCAATGCTGAGCTAAAGTCTTTGAACAGCATTCTCACGTAGGTGTTGGTTTTGTCCAGGTGGGTCAGGGCAGAGCGTAAAGCTGTGGAGATGGCGTTTTCTGTAGACCTATTCGGTCGGTAGGCAAACTGGTGGGGTTCAAGTGTTGGAGGGAGGCAGGACATGAGGTAGTCTAAAACCAGTCTTTCGAAGCACTTCATGATCTTGGGGGTGAGTGCAATAGTCATACAGGCATGATGCGATCGACTGCTTCACGCACTGGCACAATGGTTCCGGCCTTAAAGCACGTGGGGACAATCGCCTGAGCTAGTTACAGGTAGAAAATGTCCTTGATGACAGCTTTGCACACGCTTGGCATCTCACAACCAGCTTCACCTGGAATGGTTTTCCAACCGTCTTTAATGAGTTCCCACATATGCTGAGCACTTGTTGGCTGCTTTTCCTTCACTCTGCGGTCCAACTCATCCCAAACCGTCTCAACTGGGTTGAGGTTAGGTGATTGTGGAGGCCAGGTCATCTGATGCAGCACTCCATCACTCTCCACCTTGGTGAAATTGCCCTTACACAGCCTGGAGGTGTGTTGGGCCATGGTCCTGTGGAATAGCAAATGATAGTCCTACTAGCGCAAACAAGATGGGAGGGCGTATCACTGCAGAATGCTGTGGAAGCCATGTTGGTTAAGTATGCCTTGAATTCTAAATAAATCACAGACTGTGTCCCCAGCAAAGCACCCCACACCATCACATCTTTTCCTCCATGCTTCACGGTGGGAACCACACATGCGGAGATCATCCGTTCACCTACTCTGCGTCTCACAAAGACACGTCAGTTGGAACCAAAAATCGCAAATTTGGACTCATCAGACCCAAGGGCAGAATTCCACCAGTCTAATGTTCATTGCTCATGTTTCTTGAACCAAGCAAGTCTCCAAGCAAGTGTCTGAACTCTGTGAAGCATTTATTTGGGCTGCAATCTGAGGTGCAGTTAACTCTACTGAACTTATCCTCTGCAGCAGAGGTCACTCTGGGTCTTCCATTCATGTGGTGGTCCTCAAGAGAGCCAGTTTCATCATTGCGCTTGATGGTTTTTGCAACTACACTTGAAGGAACTTTCAAAGTTCATGAAATGTTCAGGATTTACTGACCTTAATGTCTTAAACTAATGGTGGACTGGCATTTCTCTTTGCTTAGTTGTGCTGTTCTTGCCATAATATGGACTTTGTCTTATACCAAATAAGGCTATCTTCTGTATACCACCCCTACCTTGTCACAACACAACTGATTGGCTCAAACGCATCGAGAAAGAAAATAAATTCCACAAATTACCTTTTAACAAGGCACACCTGTTAATTGAAATGCATTCCAGGTGGCTACCTCATTATTCTGGTTGAGAGAATGCCAAGAGTGTGCAAAGCTGTCACTAAGACAAAGGGTGGCTACTTTGAAGAATCTCAAATATAAAATATATTTTGATTTGTTTAACACTTTTTTGGTTACTACATGATTCCATATGTGTTATTTCATAGTTTTGATTTCATCACTATTATTCTACAATGTAGAAAATAGTAAAAATAAATATGAGCAGGTGTGTCCAAACATTTCACTGGTTCTGTATAATAGGGAGAATAGTGTACAATAGTAGGCCATACTTAAGCAATGATGCACAAGGAGGTGTAAGTATATGGCCATTATACCACTGCTAAGAGCTGGAGTGCCTGGATACAGCACTTAGTCGTGGTATATTGGCCATATACCACAAACACCCAAGGTGCCTTATTACTATTTTAAACTGTTTACCAAAGTAATTAGAGCAGTAAAAATACCTGTTTTGTCACACCCATGGTATACGGTCTGATATACCATGTCTGTCAGCCAATCAGCATTCAGGGCTTGAACCACCCAGTTTAAAAAACTCATCTATTGCCCGCACTAGCCATGGAACTGTGTGATGACACGGCCAAGTATTGTACCATGGGTTCAAACATGTTATGACTTGGTCTGTGCTCCATCACGATTTCAATAGCCTACATGTCTTTAAAAATATATATATTATCAACTGTTACTAATGATCATCAGTAACAACTGATGATCACAGTGTTTACAGAGGAAGTAAATGAAGGTAGACAAAACAATGTAATTAAATGGAATAATAATGTAGGCTATACCAACTGAAGGGAGCTAACGGTAAATTCACAGTTTAACATGTGTGGTTAATAGGCCTACTGACGTCCGATACTGATAGTGATAACATGACATAAATGGGAGACAGAGAAAATCGGGGTAGCCGATAATTAAGACATTCGAGAGTGCCCATTCCTACAAGTGAAAAGGCTCTGCAATTTAAATTCTACATAATGGCACAGTATTTCATAGACTTTACTGTGGGAAAGTTATATTGATATACTTCAGTTTGCTGCCAGATGTGTCATGTCTTGTTATGTCTGTTCCTGTCCTTTCTCTTCATTCTCTCTCTCTGCTGGTCTTTTTAGGTTACCTTCTCTGTCTCTCATTCCTCAGCTGTTCTACATTTCCCCTAACTAGCTCATTCTCTCTTTCCCCACCTGTTCTCTCTTCCCCCTCTGATTAGGTCTCTATTTCTTTCTCTGTTCCTGCTACTTTCAGTGTCTGATTCTTATTTGTGTTTTTTGATGCCAGAAGCAAGCTGTCGTCTCGTTTGCTTCCACCTTGTCCTGTCCTGTCGGAGTCTGCCTGGCAGGAGAATCCTGCACTATACTAACGTTCTTTTGTTCCGCTGACAACGTTGGAAGAGGATTTATGCCATTCCTGTATTTTCATTAAAGAACTCTGTTTTCTGTTAAGACCGCTTTTGGGTCTTCACTCAAGTTCATAACAGAAGAATCAGACCAAGAATGGACCCAGCGGCTCCGGACCCTTTTCACTCCGCCGTCGAGATCCAGGGAGCGATGCTAGGCAGACACAAGGAGGAATTGTCTGCTGCTCAACATGCTGTTGAGACCCTGGCCGTCCAAGTCTCCGACCTCACAAGACGGGTTCACCAACTCCACCTCGATCCACCGCCCACTTCCAGGGTTTCCGAGTCGCCGGAGCCCAGGATCAACAACCCGCCGTGTTACTCTGGGGAGCCCACTGAGTGCCGCTCATTCCTCACTCAGTGTGATGTGGTGTTCTCTCTCCAGCCCAACACTTACTCCAGGAGCGCAGCCCGCATCGCCTACGTCATTTCTCTCCTTACCGGACGGGCGCGCGAGTGGGGCACGGCAGTCTGGGAGGCGAGGGCTGAGTGTATTAACCAGTATCAGGACTTTAAGGAGGAGATGATACGGGTTTTTGACCGTTCTGTTTTTGGCGAGGAGGCTTCCCGGGCCCTGTCTTCCCTATGTCAGGGGAATAGATCCATAACGGATTATTCTATTGAGTTTCGCACTCTCGCTGCCTCTAGTGACTGGAACGAGCCGGCTTTGCTCGCTCGTTTTCTGGAGGGTCTCCACGTCGAGGTTAAGGATGAGATCCTCTCCCGGGAGGTTCCTTCCAGTCTGGACTCCTTAATAGCTCTCGCTATTCGCATAGAGCGACGGTTTGATCTTCGTCGCCGAGCTCGTGGAAAGGAGCTCACGTTCTCCGTTGCTCCCCTCTCCACATCACTGCCACCTGCCGCATCACTGCCACCCTCCTCCGCCGGCTCGGATGCTGAGCCTATGCAGCTGGGGGTATTCGCATCTCGGCCAAGGAGAGGGAACGGAGAATCACCAATCGCCTCTGTCTCTACTGCGGCTCCGCTGGTCATTTTGTCACCTCATGTCCAGTAAAAGGCCAGAGCTCATCAGTAAGAGGAGGGCTACTGGTGAGCGCAACTACTCAGGCCTCTCCTTCTGGATCACGCACTACCTTTCCGGTCCATCTCCGCTGGCCCGGTTCATCTGCTTCCTGCAGTGCCTTGATAGACTCTGGGGCGGAGGGCTGTTTTATGGACGAGACCTGGGCTCGGGAACATGACATTCCTCTCAGACAGTTAGGGAGCCCAGGGCCTTGTTCGCTTTAGATGGTAGTTCTCTCCCCAAGATTCAGCGTGAGACGCTGCCTTTAACCCTCACTGTCTCTGGTAATCATAGCGAAACCATTTCTTTTTTAATTTTTCGTTCACCTTTTACACCTGTTGTTTTGGGTCATCCCTGGCTAGTGCGCCATAACCCTTCTATTAATTGGTCTAGTAATACTATCCTATCCTGGAATGTTTCTTGTCATGTAACCTGTTTAATGTCTGCTATCCCTCCTGTTTCCTCTGTCTCTTCTTCACAGGAGGAGCCTGGCGATTTGACAGGGGTGCCGGAGGAGTATCACGATCTGCGCACGGTGTTCAGTCGTTCCAAGGCCACTTCTCTCCCTCCACACCGGTCGTATGACTGTAGTATTGATCTCCTTCCGGGAACTACTCCCCCCGGGGTAGATTATACTCTCTGTCGGCTCCCGAACGTAAGGCTCTCGAGGATTATTTGTCGGTTTCGCTCGACGCCGGTACCATAGTCTCCTCCTCCTCCCCGCCGGAGCTGGGTTTTTTTTGTTCAGAAGAAGGACGGGTCCCTGCGCCCATGCGTGGATTATCGAGGGCTGAATGACATAACTGTTAAGAATCGTTATCCGCTTCCTCTTATGTCTTCAGCCTTCGAGATCCTGCAGGGAGCCAGGTTTTTCACCAAATTGGACCTTCGTAACGCCTACCATCTCGTGCGCATCAGGGAGGGGGACGAGTGGAAGACGGCGTTTAACACTCCGTTAGGGCACTTTGAATACCGGGTTCTTCCTTTCGGCCTCGTTAACGCTCCAGCTGTCTTTCAGGCACTAGTTAACGACGTCCTGAGAGACATGCTGAACATTTTTGTTTTCGTTTACATGGACGATATCCTGATTTTTTCACCGTCTCTCTCGATTCATGTTCAGCACGTGCGACGCGTCCTCCAGCGCCTTTTGGAGAACTGTCTTTATGTGAAGGCTGAGAAGTGCACTTTTCATGCCGCCTCTGTCCCTTTTCTCGGTTCCGTTATTTCCGCTGAGGGCATTAAGATGGATCCCGCTAAGGTCCAGGCTGTCATTGATTGGCCCGTTCCTAAGTCACGCGTCGAGCTGCAGCGCTTTCTGGGCTTCGCTAATTTCTACCGTCGTTTCATCCGTAATTTCGGTCAGGTGGCAGCTCCTCTCACAGCCCTTACTTCTGTTAAGACGTGCTTTAAGTGGTCCGTTTCCGCCCAGGGAGCTTTTGATCTTCTTAAGAATCGTTTTACATCCGCACCTATTCTTGTTACACCTGACATCTCTAGACAGTTTGTTGTTGAGGTTGACGCGTCAGAGGTGGGCGTGGGAGCCATTCTTTCTCAGTGCTCTCTCTCTGACGGCAAGGTCCATCCTTGCGCGTTTTTCTCTCATCGCTTATCGCCGTCAGAACGTAACTATGATGTTGGTAATCGCGAACTGCTCGCCATCCGCTTAGCCCTAGGCGAATGGCGACAGTGGTTGGAGGGGGCGACCGTTCCTTTTGTCGTTTGGACTGACCATAGGAACCTTGAGTACATCCGTTCAGCCAAACGACTTAATGCGCGTCAGGCTCGTTGGGCTCTGTTTTTCGCTCGTTTCGAGTTTGTTATTTCTTATCGTCCGGGCTCAAAAAACACCAAACCTGATGCTTTATCTCGTCTTTTCAGGTCTTCTGAGGTCTCCACCGACCCCGATGGGATTCTCCCTGAGGGGCGTGTTGTCGGGTTGACTGTCTGGGGAATTGAGAGGCAGGTAAAGCAAGCACTCGCTCACACTCCGTCGCCGCGAGCTTGTCCTAGGAACCTTCTGTTCGTTCCCGTTCCTACTCGTCCGGCCGTTCTTCAGTGGGCCCACTCTGCCAAGTTAGCCGGCCACCCCGGCGTTCGGGGTACGCTCGCTTCCATTCGCCAGCGTTTCTGGTGGCCCACTCGGGAACGTGACGCGCGTCGATTTGTCGCCGCTTGTTCGGTCTGCGCGCAGACTAAATCTGGGAACTCTCCTCCTGCCGGCCGTCTCAGACCGCTTCCCATTCCCTCTCGACCGTGGTCTCACATCGCTTTAGATTTTGTCACCGGACTGCCTTCATCAGCGGGGAGGACAGTTATTCTTACGGTTGTCGATAGATTCTCTAAGGCGGCTCATTTCATTCCTCTCGATAAGCTCCCTTCTGCTAAGGAGACGGCTCAGATCATTATCGAGAATGTTTTCCGAATTCATGGCCTTCCGTCTGACGTCGTTTCCGACAGAGGTCCGCAGTTCACGTCTCAATTTTGGAGGGAGTTTTGCCGTTTGATTGGGGCTTCCGTCAGTCTCTCGTCCGGCTTTCATCCCCAGTCTAACGGCCAAGCCGAACGGGCCAATCAGACTGTTGGTCGCATTTACGCAGTCTTTCTTTCGTAACCCTGCGTCTTGGTCAGAACAGCTCCCTTGGGCAGAGTACGCCCACAACTCGCTTCCCTCGTCTGCTACCGGTCTATCCCCTTTTCAGTGTAGCCTCGGGTACCAGCCTCCGCTGTTCTCATCTCAGCTCGCCGAGTCCTGCGTCCCCTCCGCTCAGGCTTTTGTCCAGCGTTGCGAGCGCACCTGGAAGGGGGTCAGGTCGGCACTTTGCCGTAATAGGGCGCAGACTGTGAGGGCCGCTAATAAGCGTAGGACCAAGAGTCCTAGATATTGTTGCGGTCAGAGAGTATGGCTCTCCACTCAGAACCTTCCCCTTAAGACAGCTTCTCGCAAGTTGGCCCCGCGGTTCATTGGTCCGTTCCGTATTTCCCAGGTCATTAATCCTGTCGCAGTGCGACTTCTTCTCCCGCGCTATCTTCGTCGCGTTCACCCGGTCTTCCATGTCTCCTGTGTTAAGCCCGTTCTTCGCGCCCCCGCCGTCCCTCCCTCCCCCCATCCTTGTCGAGGGCGCACCCATCTACAGGGTTCGTAAGATTTTGGACATGCGCCCTCGGGGCCGTGGTCATCAGTACCTAGTGGATTGGGAGGGGTACGGTCCTGAGGAGAGGAGTTGGGTTCCCTCTCGGGACGTGCTGGACCGTTCGCTGATCGATGATTTCCTCCGTTGCCGCCAGGTTTCCTCCTCGAGTGCGCCAGGAGGCGCTCGGTGAGTGGGGGGGGGGGTACTGTCATGTCTTGTTATGTCTGTTCCTGTCCTTTCTCTTCATTCTCTCTCTCTGCTGGTCTTTTTAGGTTACCTTCTCTGTCTCTCATTCCTCAGCTGTTCTACATTTCCCCTAACTAGCTCATTCTCTCTTTCCCCACCTGTTCTCTCTTCCCCCTCTGATTAGGTCTCTATTTCTTTCTCTGTTCCTGCTACTTTCAGTGTCTGATTCTTATTTGTGTTTTTTGATGCCAGAAGCAAGCTGTCGTCTCGTTTGCTTCCACCTTGTCCTGTCCTGTCGGAGTCTGCCTGGCAGGAGAATCCTGCACTATACTAACGTTCTTTTGTTCCGCTGACAACGTTGGAAGAGGATTTATGCCATTCCTGTATTTTCATTAAAGAACTCTGTTTTCTGTTAAGACCGCTTTTGGGTCTTCACTCAAGTTCATAACAAGATGACTGGCTTTACATTTGCCTCCAGCGATTATAAGGACAAATACATTGTAGATCTAAAACAAGTGTCAATTATATATGCAATTCTCTTATCCAAACGGATTACTCATTTACCTAGCTATTATCAATAGCTCTTATCACGTTTGTGTTATTTCTCTTGGAAAAAATTAAGTAGATGATTTCTCCACTTTCTCCACTTCTCCACACAATTATTAGGGAATTAAGTCAAGATCAGAATATGGCTTATCTGTATACATACCTCCACCCCAAACGAATAGCGGGTGAATAACACACTGTTTTCAGCTCAAGTTCAGGGTCAGAATATGCATAGAGAGAAAAGTGTATAAAAAAAGAATTATGTTGCATTTACGCACGCTTACTTGGGTCAGAATCGGCCCCTAAGAAAATATGCTGATGATTCACTACAATCTGACTCCACTTAAAGTAAAAGTTGTCCACTACTCAGTGTCATGCTATGATTTTAAACATGCACTTAATTGACTGATCAAAGTCATTGAAGTTGTCTCCTGTCTCAAATTAGTTTTAGTTTTGATGAGTTAGTGATCCGCCTGTTGTCCTACAGTGGGGTGCTTTGGCTGTGAGACATGTGAGTAAATTCCACTATGACAAGAATAGACTGAACTCAATTACTCTGTAAGATACAATAGTCTAGATGCAAGTTGGTTGCTGCTTTAGCAGACTTGCTTTTGTTTGGCAAGTTAATGCGTTGTTGAGTGTGGAAGCAGTCAGGTACCTACGATATGTATATAATAGTATATTCTACTCCCCAAGCTATTTGAGCATGGCTACTGTGAGGCTTCAAGTTAGAATAGCCAAATCTGTCTGCTGAGGTCTGTTACAATGCAGAAGCTGGGGAGTATCTCCTTATTTGAGAGAGGGAGTGGAAAGAGGGAGGGCCAAACAAATATAGTAGTATATCAAAAGATACAGTATCTCAGCTCTCCCTGCACCATAGAGATCCATTAACTGCATATCTCCTCTTTCTCCCTCTATGTCCATCTCTCCCTTTATCGCTCCACTCTCTCTGACGCTGCAAAGCGTATATCCCAGTAACCCAGTGTTAAAAAGTGTGATATATCTAGCTATAGGAGCAGCTGAACCACCACCTCAGAGTAAACACAGTGTTAAGCCAAGCACTGATGGGAAGAATGTTATTGTTGAACCTCACATCTAACTAACAGGATGCCTTAAATTGTTGAAGTAGAAAAAAAGCGATATCTATTCAAATAAAATATGTTTTATTTTTCTTTCCTTGTTTAAAATGCTTATTAGCCTACTCCTGCTGTGAGGGTGATGAGGCCGTTAACGTTGATCTTATCGTGTGGCTTCACCAACAATTACAAAAGCACAGCAAATCTGAGTAAACAAACACCAGATTCCTGCTTTAATATGGCTCCAATGATAATGTTTGAGAAGGCAGCTCTTGCAGCTCTCGCAGGCAGCTTTCCCTACATCACATATTTCCAAAGTTTGAGAAACCCTGCGAAAGCAAAGTCATTACATCAAAGCGGGACATATTTCAGACCATCTGCAAGTCTTCCTCCAAGATAAAGGAGCAGACAACAATGTAGGAACATAAACAGTTGTCTGGAATAGGGACCAATCCAAAGATTTGACCATTCTAGGATGGAAATGCTGGGCCAGTAATATCATATCTACAATGTCAAAATTACTCTCTGACTCTCCATCCCCGCCTCTCTCTCTCGCCCCTGCTTCTCAGTCTTTTCCTCTTTTGTTTTCACAGGGCCTCGCTGGCACAATGTATACCAGACAGTTAGTCTTGGCTTGTATCTCTCTCTCTCTCTCTCTCTCTCTCTCTCTCTCTCTCTCTCTCTCTCTCTTTCTCTCTCTATTACTTCTACTGTCATCTGTGTCGATGCTGCAACTCTGGGTTTGATTAGGATTGAGCACATACTCATGGTAATCAGAAACACCTCATCCTCATCATTGTCACATCATCGAGATGAAAAACGTGACACAGCAAGTTCTAATGGAAAACAGATGAGAACCACATCTCTGTTCTGATCCCATTCTCTAAGAATATCTTGAAAGACACTCATGGCATAATTTACTATTCGAAAAACTCCATAAAAAAAGATTTACAATATTATGTCGTGACTTCACTTTAACATTAATCTAAAGACTGTTATAAACTAACTATGTTTCATTGTTACCCGATTAAATGAATCATGTAGCAATGAACTTATTAGGATCTGGGACACCACAAGAGCAGTTATTTAAAGAGTTACCATCTCCCGAATTAAACTCCAAAAGGTATTTTTACCTATCACATCTATAAACAGTCAACTTAATCATAACCTTGTATCATATCATCATTCATGCATCTGCAAAAACCAGAGCCTTACTGCCTTAGCCTTCAGTACTACACAAATTGGTTTATCTATTTATTTACTTGCTAATTAAATGGGAACACAGGATAAACGTACATACTCTGCACCGGTTATTGACCAGAGACATAATATTAATTGTAAGGCTCAGTTTGTCCGAAATGTTTTTAACAAATCTTCTACTGTTATCCTTCTTCATAGTTGTCTGGTATCCGGTGACTTGATTCGAATTACAGAGTTGATTTTCCTTCCATTCGCTCTTGAAGATGCTTCTATGAAGAAAGGCATAGCCAGCCATATCGATGGTTCCCCAATGGGGTGATGAGAGTAGCGTAATAGGCTGGTTTGAGCAGAGTAACAAGATGGTCCTTCTTAAATTCACTTTCGAAGATTGTCCGGGAGGTGAGTTTATCATCTCCACCTCATGTTGAGATTCATAGTTAAAACCATTTTAAAACACTGCAGCTTCACGTTTTTCTGGTCTAAAATGTTTTTTCTTAACCCATCATTTATACCTTTTGATCGAAAGGGGCGGTTGTCATGAAAAACAATTATCTCTTATAACTTCTCAAATCACATCCCTCTCTAAAACCATTTTCCTAATTGTTAATATTACATGCACATTGCAATGTATAGAAACTTCATATATGTAGTGGGTATACTTTCCAAGTTACAGTATTTCCTTTATAATTTTTTTAATGACATCACAAAATAACAAATAAAATGACAATATTGCACTATAGATCGCCTCTGATCATTGCACTGAAACTTGCTCACTATTTTGTGTCTAGACATGGGGCATAAGCAGAGAGAACCACCTCGAGTGGATTGTCCATTTATGGACATCAATTCAATATGTACTTTTCATTCATTTTATGACGCATTGAGACCTCGAGTGCTCCCATAATGCTATGGTTTGTTCTGTCTGTCTGAAAACAACAGATTAATCTTATAAGGTGCACACTGTGATTGATGATTTGACTCTGTAATATTCTTATTTTGCTGTATAATAGTTATAGTCAGATTGTAGGATGTATAGTGTTGTTTAAAATCAAGCTAGCTGCGCATAGCGCTGTTGTCCTCATTTGGCTATGAAATCAACTGTGGTATATTGACATTAGGTCAACCAGTCCTTCAGCTCACCAGGGTCGTGGTATCGCACATGGAACCCTACATCCTATCACCTGAGATGATAGATAGATTTAAAGAAAAATGTATAGTTGGGTTTATTGAGGGCATTTTTGAAGTCGGCAAGAGTAACCCTGTTGGCAGCGATTGGCAACTTGACCAGGTAGGGAGTTTCCTGGTCGTCCAGATGATAGATAATTTTGGTCTCCCCCCTATTCCACATTTTGTTGTGTTACAGCCTGAATTCTAAATGAATAATAGAAATATTGTTCCAGTAGTTGCTTCTGAATGTGTTAGAGTTTAAGTGGGAAAAAGGTCTGTTGAGACAAAGCATATTCCTCTGGTGAATTCGGAGAGCAAGGCCTGGATCTTCTCCATTGATTTACAACAGGATGTGAGTTGTTAATCCCCACGAGTTCTTCCCTTCCCCCTCTATGGGTGAGAGGGGGTCTGATTGAAGTTATTCATTGCAAACCTGATCTGACCTATTTGGATTATTGTGGACAGTCATGACAACTGTATCAGGAATGATCTTGTAACTATACTTTTTTGATGTCAGCAAGAAGGTGGTGATTATTCATGTGGAAATAAAGTCCAGTCTATTTCAAATGTAATGGTATTTTCGGGAAATCTTGAGAATATCAAAGACAGATAATGTCTCCTTTTTTAAGTGCCCTTGTCCAACCTGGACTCAGGGGTTGATGTAAATGTAAAATACTCAAATTAGTATGAAGTGTTACGTTTTGTATAGTACAGTGCCTTCAGAATGTATTCATACTCCTTGACTTATTTATTCCACATTTTGTTGTGTTACAGCCTGAATTCTAAATGGATTAAATATATGCTTTTCTCACCAATCTACACACACTATCCCATAATGACAAAGTGAAAACATGTTTTTAGAAATTGTTGCAAATGTATGGCACATGAAATACAGAAATATCTAGTTAACATACAATACCAATCAAAAGTTTGGACACCTATTCGTTCAAGGGTTTTTCTTCATTTTTCTATGTTTTACATTGTAGAATAATAGTGAAGACATCAAAACTATGAGATAACACATATGGAATCATGTAGTAACCAAAAAAGCGTTAAACAAATCAAAAAATATTTTATATTTGAGATTCCTCAAAGAAGCCACCCTTTGCCTTAATGACAGCTTAGCACACTCTTGGCATTCTCAAAGCATCATGTGGAGTTCCCACATATGCTGAGCCCTTGTTGGCTGCTTTTCCTTCACTCTGCAGTCCAACTCATCCCAAACCATCTCAATTGGGTTGAGGTTGGGTGATTGTGGAGGCCAGATCATCTGATGCAGCATTCCATCTCTCTCCACCTTGGTCAAATAGCCCTTATACTGCCTGGAGGTGTGTTGGGTCATTGTCCTGTTGAAAAACAAATGATAGTCGCACTAGATCAAACCAGATGGGAGGGCTTATCACTGCAGAATGCTGTGGTAGCCATGCTGGTTAAGTGTGCCTTGAATTCTAAATAAATCACAGCCCGTGTCACCAGCAAAGCACTCCCACACCATCACACCTCCTCCTTCATGCTTCACTGTGGGAACCACATATGCGGAGATCATCCGCTCACCTACTCTGCGTCTCACAAAGACATGGCGAACCAAAAATCTCACATTTGGACTCATGAGACCAAAGTACAGATTTCCACCGGTCTAATGTCGATTTCTCGGGTTCCTTGGCCCAAGCAAGTCACTACTTCTAAT
This sequence comes from Oncorhynchus masou masou, assembly GCF_036934945.1. NCBI lineage: Eukaryota > Metazoa > Chordata > Actinopteri > Salmoniformes > Salmonidae > Oncorhynchus > Oncorhynchus masou. Next base: position 15,235,538 of record NC_088232.1, read on the forward strand.
TGGTGTCCTTTAGTAATGGTTTCTTTGCAGCAATTCGACCATGGAGGCCTGATTGACTCAGTCTTCTCTGAACAGTTGATGTTGAGATGTGTCTGTTACCGTTAAGCATTTATTTGGGCTGCAATTTCTGAGGTACAGTTAACTCTAATGAAAGTATCCTCTGTAGCAGAGGTAACTCGGGGTATTCCTTTCCTGTGGTGGTCTTCATGAGAGATAGTTTTATCATAGAGCTTGATGGTTTTTGCGACAGCACTTGAAGACATTTTCAAATTTCTTAAAATTTTCCATATTGTCTGACCTTCATGTCTTAAATTAATAATTGACGGTTGTTTCTCTTTCCTTATTTGAGCTGTTCTTGCCATAATCTGGACTTGGTCTATTACCAAAAGGGATATCTGTATACCAACCCTACCTTGTCACAGCACGTCTGATTGGCTCAAACGCATTAAGAAGGAAAGAAATTACACAGGTGAAACAGATCAGGGCGTGACATATGGCATACCGCCCCAACAGAGCCACAGATGATGCAAATAGTTTTTGCCCTCAACACTCTCCTTTCCCACCTGGACAAAAGGAACTCCCACGTGGGAATGTTGTTCATTGATGGTATGCCAATGTGGAGTGGGTATAGGGCTTGTGGGAAGATGGTGTTGATGTGAGCCATGTGTCACGACCTGATCTGTTTCACCTGTCTTTGTGCTTGAACGCTGTGCTGTAGCACAACGTTCAATACCATAGTACCCTCAAAGCTCATCACTAAAATAAGGACCCTAGGATAAACACTTCCTTCTGCAACTGGATCCTGAACTTCCTGAAGGTCCGCCCCCAGGGTAGGCAACAACAAATCTGCCACGCTGATCCTCAATACCAGGGCCCCTCAGGGGTGTGTGCTTAGTTCCCTCCTGTACTCCCTGTTCCCCCACGACTGCATGGCCAAGCACGATTCCAACATCATCATTAAGTTTGTAGACGACACAACGGTAGTAGACCTGATCACTGACAATGGTGAGACAGCGTATAGGGAGGAGGCCAGAGACCTGAAAGTGTGGTGCCAGCACAACAACCTCTCCCTCAATGTGATCAAGACTAAGGAGATATATCGTGGACTACAGGAAAAGGAGGGCCGAGCACGCCGCCATTCTCATCGATGGGGCTGTAGTGGAGCAGGTTGAGACCTTCAAGTTCCTTGGTGTCCACATCACCAACAAACAATCATTGTCCAAACACACCGAACACCGTCTTCGTTGACTGAAAAGGTTTGGCATGGGTCCTCAGATCCTCAAAAGGATTTAAACAGCTGCACCATTGAGAGCATCCTGACTGGTTGCATCACCGCCTGGTGTGGCAACTGCTCGGCCTCCGACGCAAGACGCTATGGAGAGTAGTTGGTACGGCCCAGTACATTACTGGGGCCAAGCTTCTTGCCATCCAGGACTATACCAGAAGGTGAAGGAATGCCCTAAAAAAGCCAGCCATGCAAGTCATAGACTGTTCTCTCTGCTACCATGGTATCCGCAATAGTATCCACAAAACACCAGTCTCAACGTCAACAGTGAAGAGGCGACTCCGGGATGCTGGCCTTCTAGGCCATTACTCAGACTGGCCAGTAAAAAGAAAATATTAAGATGGACAAAAGAACACAGAAACTGGACAGAGGAACTCTGCCTAGAAGGCCAGCATCCCGGAGTTGCCTCTCACTGTTGACGTTGAGACTGGTGTTTTGCAGGTACTATTTAATGAAGCTGCCAGTTGAGGACTTGTGAGGCATCTGTTTCTCAAACTAGACACTCTAATGTCCTTGTCCTCTTGCTTATTTTTGCACCGGGGGGCTCCCACTCCTCTTTCTATCCTGGTTAGGGCCAGTTTGCGCTGTTCTGTGAACGGGGTAGTACACAGCGTTATACGAGATATTCAGTTTCTTGCCAATTTGTCACATGGAATAACCTCCATTTCTCAGAACAAGGATAGACTGATGAGGTTCAGAAGAAAGGTCTATGTTTCAGGCCATTTTGAGTCTGTTATCGAACACACCAATGGTGATGCTCCAGATACTGAACTAGTCTACAGAAGGCCAGTTTAATTGCTTCTTTAATCAGCACAACAGTTTTCAGCTGTGCTAACATATTTGCAAAGGGGTTTTCTAATGATCAATTAGCCTTTTAAAATTATAAACCTGGATTAGCTAACACAATGTGCCATTGGAACACAGGAGTGATGGTTGCTGATAATGGGCCTCTGTACGCCTATGTAGATATTCCGTAAAAAATATGCCGTTTCCAGCTACAATAGTCATTTACAACATTAACAATGTCTACACTGTATTTCTGATCAATTTGATGTTATTCTAAATGACAAAAATGTTGCTTTTCTTTAAAAACAAGAACATTTCTAAGTGACCCCAAACTTTTGAATGGTTCTGTACATATGACCTTAATTACCTCAAGTACCCCCTGCACGTTGACTCGGTACCGGTACCCCTTGTATATAGGCTCGTTATTGGCATTTTATTGTTGCTCTTTTATTTTTACTTTCCGTTTATTTAGGAAATATTTCTTAACTCTGCTTGTAAGTAAAATTGGATTTGATTTGATTTTGAATGGAGCTAAATACAGGCAAGTCCTTGATGAGAACCTGCTTCAGAGTGCAAACGGCAGACTGGGGGCGAAGATTAACATTTGAACCGGACAATGACCTAAAGCATATAGCCAAAGCAATGCTGGAATGGCTTCAGAACAAGAACATGAAAGTCCTTGAGTGGCCCAGCCAAAGCCTAGACCAATTGAAAATCTGTGGCAAGACTTGAAGATTGCAGTTCACCGCCACTCCCCTTTCTAACTTAACAGAGCTTGATAAAATCCCCAAATCCCTGACACAGACATACCCAAGACGATTCAAAGCTGTAATCACCGCCAAACATGCTTCTTCAAAGTATTGACTCATGGGTGTGAATACTTATTTAAAATGAGATATTTCTGTATTTCATTTTCACTAAATTAGCTACATTTCTTTTTTAAATCACTGTCATTCTGGGGTATTGTGTGTAAATTGATGATAAAAAAATCTATTTAATCCATTTTGAATTTAAGCTGTAACACAACAAAGTGTGGAATAAGTCAAGGTATGAATACTTTCTGAAGGCACTGTATGTATTCATTTGTGTATGTCCAACATCCATTTCATATTTGTTATGAATTTGCAATATCCATTTTTTTGTGGCTAACGTTAGCTAGGTGGCTAATGATAACGTTCGCTAGTTAGGAAAGGCTAACATGCTAAGCAGTTGCAAAGTTGCTAATTAGCTTAAATGCTAAAGTTGTTTGTGATGCGATTCGTACACGCAACCATTCGGTTGCTTTATTAAGGCAGCCCCCTGCACCTCTCTGATTCAGAGGGTTTGGGTTAAATGCAGTAGACACATTTCAGTTGAACGCATTCAGATGTACAAATGACTAGGTATCCCCCTTTCCTTTCTGTTTCCCTAGTCATTTGCAATATATGCCTACCCATCCACCCAACTTTCATTTTTGCCTTAAGTAACCTTCTGTCTTATGTGGCCAAACCAAATTTAACATATACTAATTTAAGTGTCCCGGATTTACATTTACTACGTTACATCTAGTCTATGAGACCAGGCTGTCTTGTCAGCCTCTAGCGGGGTACACTACAAAGCAACCTCATCCCCAGGCTCAAATTTACGGCGCATAGAGCCTGGTTACAGTGTGCATTAATGTGCGACTTGAAAGGGGTGTGGTTACATTTGAGGTGGCAGAGGGAGCAAGCCTGCTACAGCTGTATTAGATGAGAAAAAATGCATCTATTATATTGACCATATTATTTCTGCGAAGCCCAACTAATTCTGTGTTCGGACATATACATTTTACATGTGTAAACTATTTCTAAGATGTGTACTTTCAGATTTTCTGAACTCACATCCTTGTTTAAGTCACTTGCGCTGCTCTCGCTTTGAAGTCAACAATGCAGGGGGGAGGTTCTAAGGGTTATATGCTAGATGGTGATGGACTGAGCGATCAGTCAATTAAAATCAGTGGCTGTTTTCGCCGCTCCTGCCATAGACTCCCTGTCATGTCCCATTCTGAGGCGCTGTGAAACCAAACTCCTCGACAGAGAGAGAGCAGGCTGGTGGGTGAGACTAACTACAAAAGTAGAATCAATGAGGTAGCCAGCTAACTTGCCTGAACATTCTGAAATAATAAATAAAAAAAGATATGATTGAAATGGGAATGGGAATTGGCTCAACAACCAATAACATCTAAGTTTAGCGTTCTTAATGAACCAGAAAATCAATTGTTATTTCTGGTTATTTATCCAAGTTAGCTGGATAACCCGGTGATTCTGCTTTGTAATATACCCATCTGAAATCTCCACTGAGAAAGCCAAGAGAACAAGAGGATCTATGTGGCATATCAACAGTGTCACATCAGTAAACGATGGCAGGCTTAGATCTCATTGTAAGACATGATGTGTGTGTACTTTATATGGACACTCAAAGACTGGTGAATGCTTGAGGGAATACTAATATGTTATGTTTGTGACTAAGTACTGTTGAGACCAGGGGATTGTGTTGAGTGCTCTGGCAGGGTTGTGAAGTTTTCACCAAGACTCCTTTCAGAGGTTTGACTGGAAAAGGAGATCGCGAAAGAGGAGGATAAAGAGAGGGGGAGAGAAAGGGAGGGTAAACAACCAAAATCTGGAATAGACACTTACCACATGGAGGACATTATAAAGCAAAGGCCTTCTCTCTCTCCCTCTCTCAGAGAGTTTATGGGTGCCTCTGGAATTTTCTACACATGCCGTAGTGGTGCTATTAATAGATTGAGAAAAATGTTTTATATATTAGGTTTTAAAGTAGGTCATCTGATAGGTCGTCGCATATACACGTGCCTACACTAAAGCATGCTCACATGTGCTGTATATGCTGTTGACCAGCAGACACAGACTATAAAGCATGGAAGCACACACACAAAGAAGAGCACACACACATTCACAGGGCACACACACACAGGGCCGTAGCCAGGTTCTGAGTTTTAGTGAGGGGCAGTGGCATTCCGTCATTCAGGGCAGAGCCCCACTTGTTTTTAGCCCCACCTTTTTAGCTGGTTGCCTGTTTTGTACATTATTTTGACATACGTATCACGTATCATTTTTCAAACAATGTAAAAAAAATCATATTAGATAAATATTAGTTAATAAAGCTGCATAATAGAGTTAATAAAGCCTCTTTCTTGAGTAAGGCAGCTTCAAAATGCAGGTGTTTCAGCCAAGCTCAGTGCTTTCTGTGGTGGTGGGGCAGCCAGCGAAAAATACAGAGCATATGGGTTGGTACTGTTCTTCAGTTGGGCCGTAATTGGCTCAGTGTTCTGTCACTCATGGGGACACTACATCACCGCCAAATCTAAGGGTAGAGCCAGAACATTCAAGCCCCTTGGGTCCAGCCATAGAGCTACATTCGAAGTGCCCATCCAAGAAGGTTCAAGGTCATTGGCCACAGATAAAATTACATCAAATCTGGTGATATCTACAGTAGCTTCGATTGGAATTTCCTAATCTTAGCTAGCAAGCTAGCAGTCATCATCATCATGAGGGGTCCTGTGTGGCTCAGTCGGTAGAGCATGGCGCTTGCAACGCCAAGCGTCGTGGGTTCGATTCCCGCTGGGGCCACCCATATGCAAAAGTAGTGGCCCCAGCCGACTTGTAAGTCGCCTTGGACAAAAGCGTCTGCTAAATGGGATATATTATTATTATTATTATGAGTCAAGTCAACAATCTATGTCATATGAAGAGGAATAATAAAGCAATCACTATCCTACTATTCAGTGGAATGGGTATGTGGTCCCAAGTCTGGGTTTAAGGGTCTCTTTTCCAAGCTTAAAATGATAAACATTCAACACTGGCCATGCTCTCAATCCAGCATGACTTATGCTGCGCTCAAAACACCTGGAAAATCTGACTTCATTGAGTTCAAGACTCGGGAAAGTACTTTTTGAACAGTCGGGAAGTCGGGAACTTGGGCCTCTTTCTAGAGCTCTGACCTGAAGATCACTGTTGTCTTTATGATTCAAACTTGTTTTTTTCAGAGTTCCCAGTTGTCTTGAAAGCACCACAAATCCAGAGAATGCCAGACCTCTGCGCCACCTTCCTATTCAAGTGAGCACAGCACAACATGGTCCAAAAATGTCTTGTATCCTGCTGCATAAATTATGTAATATGCCAAGGAGATACAGTATGTATACTGTAGTTAAGAAAGTAATAGTAAGTGTATGTTGTGTAGTAAGCTGTATTTTATTAACAAAAGGTAAACAAATACTTTTGCTTAACAGAACCTTTTGTTGCAGGCTCCACTGCCAAACTCAGAGTAAGGACAAAATTACTGTTTCATTAAGTTTGTAATGATCTCAGTTTATAATTAGGAATATTTATTATTCATTGAAATGATTGACTACTTTTTCCCCCAACACCAAAGGCACCACTGTCCACAGAGTGATCCGAACAGCTGTAAACACTTTCACTGCCTTTAAGGTTCAGACATGCTGGCCATACTTTCTATTGTTGTGATTTAAGATTGGGATTAACTTTGACAATCTCGTCAGGTTGCTATTTAGTTTCCTTTGCAATCTCTGGCATTGCTCCACAGAGAGGGAATATACTGTATACAGTGGTGGAAAAATTACTCAATTGTCATACTTGTGTAAAAGTAAAGATACCTTAATAGAAAATTACTCAAGTAAAAGTGAAAGTCACCCAGTAAAACACTACTTTAGTCTGAAAGTATTTGGTTTTAAATATACTTAAGTATCAAAAGTAAATGGAATTGCTCAAATGTAGTTAAGTATCAAAAGTAAAAGTAAAAGTATAAATAATTTAAAATTCCTTATATTAAGCAAACCAGATGGCACAAATTTATTGTTTTTATATTGATGGATAGCCAGGGGCACACTCAAATACTCAGACATCATTTACAAAAGTATTTGTGTTTAGTGAGTCTGCCAGATCAGAGACAGTAGGGATGACCAGGGATGTTCTCTTGATAAGTGTTTGAATTGAACCATTTTCCTGGACCATGTACTTTTGGGTGTCAGGGAAAATGTATGGAGTAAAAAGTATATCATTTTCTTAAGGAATGTAGTGAAGTAAAAGTAAAAGTTGTCAAAAATATAAATAGTCAGGTAAAGATACCCCCAAAAAATATATATATGAAGAGTTACAAAACAACTTCAGCTACTTTCAGCTATAATGCCTTCAGAAAGTATTGACTTATTCCACGTTTTGTTGTGTTACAAAGTGGGATTAAAATTAACTTTCATTTTTCATCAAGGATCTTCACAAAATACTCTGTAGTATCAATTTAGATGAAAAATTATAACATTTATTTATTGAAAATGTATGAAAAATAAAACACTAATATATCTATAAGTAGCCCCCCTGAGACAATACATGTTAGAAACACCTTCGGCAGCGATTACAGTCTTTGAGACTTACCCATAAAAAGCTTTCCACACCTGGATTGTGCAATTATTTAAACAATTATTCAAGCTCTGTCAAGTTGGTTGTTGACCATTGCTGGAAAGCCATTTTCAAGTTTTGCCATAGATTTTCAAGCCAATTAAGTCAAAACTGTAACTAGGCCACTCAGGAACATTCAATGTCATCTTGGTAAGCAACTCCAGTACAGGTTTGGTGTTTTAGGTTATTGTCCTGCTCAAAGGTGAATTTTTATCCCAGTGTCTGTTGGAAAAAAGACTGAACCAGGTTTTCCTCTAGGATTTTGCCTGTGCTTAGCTGTATTTCATTTATTTTTTATCCTAGTCCTTGCCGATGACAAGCATACGCATAACATGATGCAGCCACCACCATGCTTGAAAATATGAAGAGCGGTACTCAGTGATGTGTTGTGTTGAATTTTCCCCAAACATAACACTTTGTGTTCAGGACAAAAATTTAATTACTTTTGTCGTGACTTGACTTTCATTAATCTGATGATTGTTCTTTATTTAATCCACTAACTATGTCTGATTGTTACTCGATTAAATTAATCATGTAACAATTAACTTATTAGAATTTGGGGCACCACGGAAGAAATTGTTTAACGAGTTACCATCTCACGAATTAAACATTAGAAGATATAAGTTATATATCGATAACAGTCACTTATTAATCATTACCTCATATCAGTCTCATTCTGAAGAGTCATAACCTTCTTGGATCTGCATGAACCCCAGCCTTGTTGATTATTCAGTACTACACAATTTGGTGTAATCATTTGTTTACAAGCTAACTAAATAATAACACAGAATACACATACATGAGACAGAAGTCCCTTAGTGGACTAACAAGATATGACGGCGTGTTACAACACAATGTCAGAGGGGAGAGAGAGAGACAAAGGGAAAGAGACACTTATTGTACATTTGGAAACTACGCTTACAGTAAGCATTTACTTTGCACACAAACCACTGCACGTTGGGAGTAAGAAATGTGTGTATTTACATGTTTGAATGCCGTTGTTCGTCATCTCTCTCTGTTGAAACCAAACCTTCTTGAAAGGTTTCGTTTCAATAGAGATGAGGTTAGCCACCTCTGGAATCAGTGGAGCGAGGTTGGCCAGCACCTTTTTATTTATTGACCTGAAATTATGCATTAGTTAAAATAGCCTACTTGTTACTAAGATGTCTAACCTTTACATATAAGTTAGCTTACTTGTACACTTTGAAATTATATGAAAGTGTTGATTATTTAAAGTGAAATGTTTCAACTTGATTTAATTGACTTAAAACTATTATTCTAGATGAACTGGTGCCAATGTTAACTAATCACAGCTCACAATCCTGCAATAAAGATGATAAGGGAATCTGTTTCTAATTCGTCTGTGTAGTATTCTTAAATGAATATTACCTACCTTAGTAAACATTCTGCTAATGTCTCTAGTAATATAAAGTGCAGTGGAATTGCATGAAGTGTTTATCAAAGGCCACATTTTTCTGTGCAAAGTAAAGAAACGCCTCTGATATAGCCTATGGCTCTATGCCCCACCTGATCTCAGAGCATTGCGTATTATTCTGTATGTAAATCCGAGGCACTCCTTTTAGTATGATATGTTACGTTTCGTATGGTATGTATTAACTTGTAGATGTCTGTATGATATGTTAGGAATTGCAGTTCGTATTATATGTTTCGAATTTGCAAAAGGTACAATATCTTATGAATTTGCTGAACAAATCAATGTTACGAATACTAGCTAGGTGGCTAACGTTAGCTATCTCACTAATGTTAGCTAGGAAAGGGTTTAGGATTAAGGTTAGGGTTAAGTTTAGGAGCTAGGTAAAAGGGTTGGGAGAATGGTTAGCTAAATGGGTTAAGGCTATGGTTAGGTGAAGGGTTAGCTAACATGCTAAATAGTTGCAAAGTAGCTAAAAAGTAGTTGAAAAAGTTGCTAATTAGTTAAAATGATAAAGTTGTCCGTGATGAGATTCGCACTTGCAACCTTTGAGTTGCGAGACGTTTGCGTTATCCAAGCCAACAAATCACCCTTCTTTCATTTTTGCCTTCAGCAACCATCTTTCTTATGTAACCATACCAAATGTAATGTACTAAATGGAGTGTCTCAGATTTACAAAGAGTAATACGAAATGCACTGAGACCAGTTTGGAACACCAATACATGCTAATTCATAGCATAAATTATGACTATACAATGTACTCATTACATTAAGAATAGTGGACTTACGTTAGTCTGCAAATGTGATGATAGATTCATGCAATGCTTTACTATAAAGGTGCATTTTTATGATGAAAAACTTGCTTCCCCAAAACTTGAAACTCATGCGCTACCTATGTAAGAGACACATGCTAACAGCGAAACTACAAGCTAATGTTGGCTAACTTAGTCTGGTTGTTAACACGTGGTTAGCATAACAGATAAACTAAACTTGAAATCGATCAGACTTAGTGATTAAATGATCAGAGCAGACTCTGTAGTGTCAGCTGTCTGGGATCAGGTCTTGTCGAGCCAAAAGTTTCTTAGATTTTCTTGAGTCATATCTCATTGGGGTTTTATGATTGCGGGTAATCTGTAAACATATTTTTCTCCCATTGTCTTTCCAGCCTTGTTAGAGCAGCCAAATACTGCACATAAAATTACCGTGGTGATGAATCAACTAGGTTTAGACACTTCTTTCATGCAGTTTGGGTGTAGCCATCCAGCTGTTGTTGTCAAACAAAATTATGTGGTGGTCTTCCAACATGGCCGCTAGGAGGCATCGTAAGACACCTGCAAGCCCTCTATAGGATAAAATCATATAGGATTTTCTACTAGGGATGTACCAGAAATCAAGAACATGGGGTTGGCCTATAATAAGGCACATATATTTAAATCAAATCAAATCAAATTTTATTTGTCACATACACATGGTTAGCAGATGTTAATGCGAGTGTAGCAAAATGCTTGTGCTTCCAGTTCCGACAATGCAGGAATAACCAACAAGTAATCTAACTAACAATTCCAAAACTAATTTCTTATACACAGTGTAAGGGGATAAAGAATATGTACATAAAGATATGAATGAGTGATGGTGCAGAGCAGCATAGGCAAGATACAGTAGATGGTATTGAGTACAGTATATACATATGAGATGAGTATGTAAACAAAGTGGCATAGTTAAAGTAGCTAGTGATACATCTATTACATAAGGATGCAGTAGATGTCAGGATTTGGCCAGGGTTGTTCCGGGTTTTGGTCACTAGATGCCCCCATTGTGCTTTTTGACCTTGTGTTTTTTCCCTTGTTCCCCATTATTATTTGCACCTGTGCCTGATTGTATTTAAACCCTTAGTTTTCCTCGGTTCTGTGCTCTGTGTTTGTATGTTAGCACCCAGCCCTAGTGTTCTGTGTTTTCTTGTCAATTCCGGTGGATGCTCTTGTGGAATTCTGTTTTTGTTTTTGAGTATATCTTGAGGCTTTTTTGTGCTATTCCTACCACCTTTTGGATTTGCCATTTTTGTATTGAAGGACTTCTCCTTTTTACTTTATTAAATACACCATCTTAAGTACTGCTGTGTCTGCCTCATCTTCTGGGTTCTGCTGACTATTCGTGGCTCAGTTGGTTAAGTGACTGTTTCTCACTCCGGAGACCCAGGTTCGTAACCGGGTCCTGACAGTAGATGATAGAGTACAGTATATACGTATACATATGAGATGAATAATGTAGGGTATGTAAACATTATATTAGGTAGCATTGTTTAAAGTGGCTAGTGATATATTTTACATCATTTCCCATCAATTCCCATTATTAAAGTGGCTGGAGTTGAATCAGTGTGTAGGCAGCAGCCACTCAATGTTAGTGGTTGCTGTTTAACAGTCTGATGGCCTTGAGATAGAAGCTGTTTTTCAGTCTCTCGGTCCCAGCTTTGATGCACCTGTACCGACCTCGCCTTCTGGATGATAGCGGGGTGAACAGGCTGTGGCTTGTCCTTGATGATCTTTATGGCCTTCCTGTAACATCGGGTGGTGTAGGTGTCCTGGAGGGCAGGTAGTTTGCCCCCGGTGATACGTTGTGCAAACCTCACTACCCTCTGGAGAGCCTTACGGTTGTGGGCGGAGCAGTTGCCGTACCAGGCGGTGATACACCTCGCCAGGATGCTCTCGATTGTGCATCTGTAGAAGTTTGTGAGTGTTTTTGGTGACAAGCCAAATTTCTTCAGCCTCCTGAGGTTGAAGAGGCGCTGTTGCGCCTTCTTCACGATGCTGTCTGTGTGAGTGGACCAATTTAGTTTGTCTGTGATGTGTATGCCGAGGAACATTAAAACTTACTACCCTCTCCACTACTGTTCCATCGATGTGGACAGGGGGGTGTTCCCTCTGCTGTTTCCTGAAGTCCACAATCATTTTGTTGACGTAGAGTGTGGGGTTATTGTCCTGACACCACACTCCAAGGGCCCTCACCTCCTCCCTGTAGGCCGTCTTGTCGTTGTTGGTAATCAAGCCTACCACTGTTGTGTCGTCCGCAAACTTGATGATTGAGTTGGAGGCGTGTTTGCCGCGCAGTCGTGGGTGAACAGGGAGTACAGGAGAGGGCTCAGAACGCACCCTTGTGGGGCCCCAGTGTTGAGGATCAGCGGGGTGGAGATGTTGTTGCCTACCCTCACCACCTGGGGGCGGCCCGTCAGGAAGTCCAGTACCCAGTTGCACCCAGTACCCAGGGTCTCGAGCTTGATGACGAGCTTGGAGGGTACTATGGTGTTAAATGCCGAGCTGTAGTCGATGAACAGCATTCTCACATAGGTATTCCTCTTGTCCAGATGGGTTAGGGCAGTGTGCAGTGTGGTTGAGATTGCGTCGTCTGTGGACCTATTTGGGCGCTAAGCGGGTCTAGGGTGTCAGGTAGGGTGGAGGTGATATGGTCCTTGACGAGTCTCTCAAAGCACTTCATGATGACGGAAGTGAGTGCTACGGTACGGGGTGGTAGTCGTTTAGCTCAGTTACCTTAGCTTTCTTGGGAACAGGAACAATGGTGGCCCTCTTGAAGCATGTGGGAACAGCAGACTGGTATAGGGATTGATTGAATATGTCCGTAAACACACCAGCCAGCTGGTCTGCGCATGCTCTGAGGGCGCGGCTGGGGATGCCGTCTGGGCCTGCAGCCTTGCGAGGGTAAACACGTTTAAATGTTTTACTCACCTCGGCTGCAGTGAAGGAGAGACCGCATGTTTCCGTTACAGGCCGTGTCAGGGGCACTGTATTGTCCTCAAAGCGGGCAAAAAAGTTATTTAGTCTGCCTGGGAGCAAGACATCCTGGTCCGTGACTGAGCTGGATTTCATCTTGTAGTCCATGATTGACTGTAGACCCTGCCACATACCTCTTGTGTCTGAGCCGTTGAATTGAGATTCTACTTTGTCTCTATACTGACGCTTAGCTTGTTTGATAGCCTTACGGAGGGAATAGCTGCACTGTTTGTATTCGGTCATGTTACCAGTCACCTTGCTCTGATTAAAAGCAGTGGATCGCGCTTTCAGTTTCACGCGAATGCTGCCATCAATCCACGGTTTCTGGTTAGGGAATGTTTTAATCGTTGCTATGGGAACGACATCTAATGAACTCGCACACCGAATCAGCGTATTCGAAACATGTCCCAGTCCACGTGATGGAAGCAGTCTTGGAGTGTGGAATCAGCTTGTTCGGACCAGCGTTGGACAGACCTCAGCGTGGGAGCTTCTTGTTTTGGTTTCTGTCTGTAGGCTGGGATCAGCAAAATGGAGTCGTGGTCAGCTTTTCCGAAAGGGGGGCGGGGCAGGGCCTTATATGCGTCGCGGAAGTTAGAATAACAGTGATCCAAGGTTTTGCCAGCCCTGGTGGCGCAATCGATATGCTGATACATTTTAGGGAGTCTTGTTTTCAGATTAGCCTTGTTAAAATCCCCAGCAACAATGAATGCAGCCTCAGGATGTATGGATTCCAGTTTGCAAAGAGTCAAATAAAGTTCGTTCAGAGCCATCGATGTGTCTGCTTGGGGGGGAATATATACGGCTGTGATTATAATCGAAGAGAATTCTCTTGGTAGATAATGCGGTCTACATTTGATTGTGAGGAATTCTAAATCAGGTGAACAGAAGGATTTGAGTTCCTGTATGTTTCTGTGATCACACCACGTCTCGTTAGCCATAAGGCATACGCCCCCACCACTCTTCTTACCAGAAAGTTGTTTGTTTCTGTCGGCGCGATGCGCTGAGAAACCCGCTGGCTGCACCGCATCCGAGAGCGTCTCTCCAGTGAGCCATGTTTCCGTGAAGCAAAGAACGTTAGTCTCTGATGTCCCTCTGGAATTGCTACCCTTGCTCGGATTTCATCAACCTTGTTGTCAAGAGACTGGACATTGGCGAAAGGAATGCTAGGAAGTGGGACACGATGTGCCCGTCTCCGTAGTCTGACCAGAAGACCGCCTCGTTTCCCTCTTTTACGAAGTCGTTTTTTTGGGTCGCCGGCTGGGATCCATTCCGTTGTCCTGGTTGAAAGGCAGAACACAGGACCCGCGTCGCGAAAAACATATTCTTGGTCATACTGATGGTGAGTTAACGCTGATCTTATATTCAGTAGTTCTTCTCGACTGTATGTAATGAAACCTAAGATGACCTGGGGTACTAATGTAAGAAATAACACGTAAAAAAAACTGCATAGTTTCCTAGGAACGCGAAGCAAGGCGGCCATCTCTGTCGGCGCCGGAAGTTTAGCAATAACGAACAAGGTCAAACATTTCTTATCTGCTGTAACAATACACTGACTCAACAATGACAAACAAATGGCTACAACTTAGCTAGCTAGCTAGTGAGCTGACAGACAAAATAAGTCTAACATTAGTTTCTGAGCTAGCATAAAAATGAGTGCATAAATGCTGTACAATTATGGAAATATGACTAAAACATTGACAACTTCATACAGTACTGTAATCACAGTTATTACATTAATGCACCACTGTGCGTTAATGTAATAACTGTGATTATAACAGTGGTGTTGTAGGATAAAACCGTTAGAATAATAATGTTGGAAAACTGGAGATTCTCTGCACTGTCACAGCTGGGGAGCTGAACTTGGGAGTTAGGCTAATTAACACTTTGAGCTCGAACCGTGACATCATCAGTCACTCTTAAAGGGACAGGCTTTCTTACAAGTGAATAAAACATAAATTAATATAGAACAGTTGTTTATGATCAACTAAAATGTTGTAATTAATGTTGTTGCATTGGAACTAATGACAGCAAACTATAATTGTAATAAGGTTCTGTTTGGGGTCACAAAACCTATAGGATAAATGTACTTTTAATCCTTCTGTTTGCATATTTCAAGACATGGCCTTTGAAAGTGCAGCGAGATATCCATCATCATGAAAAAAATACTTAAAACTGGAAATCATCCCTACTTAACACAATGGAAAGGTCAAAGGCTTAATTATCTAAATGTTGAAAGTGTGTGGGCGACGGAGAGAAACAAAATGGTGCAGTTTGAGGTCATGTGGTGGAGAGTGATACGGGCACCTAAGATAGGGGTGTGAGCAGGTGGGTCTGGGCAGGAGTGATGTTGTGGATGTTTGTGTGCGTCTGTATGTTGTCATTTGTATGTGTATGTTTTGATGAAAAAAAAACATAAAAGAAACATAAATATAGGATCCAATTGGATGTCTTTTGATTTCCAATAAGGAAAAAAGTAGTCCAAAAGGAATCCAATAGGATTCTGAGGTGATACAATAGGATTCTAGAGGTGATACACTCTAGAAGGATTGTGGGAATTAATCATTTACGATTGTGGGAATTACGTAGGTTCCAATAGGACTACATTTTATTTCAGTGAAGGCTCCTCAGAGGAGGAAGGCGAGGACCATCCAATTTTAATTGGAAAACATTTAAAAAGTTATACTTCTTAGATAAAACTACACTAAATATAATCACGTCACCAAATAACTGATTAAACACACTATTTTGCAAAGAAGGTCTACAGTAGCCTCAACAAGCTAGCTGGAAGACAGCTAGCTTCAGTCCTCCTCTGGGTACATTGACTTCAATACAAAACCTAGGGGGCTCATGGTTCTCACCCACTCCCATAGACTTATGCAGTAATTATGACAACTTCCGGAAGGCGTATTCCACCTTATCAGAACTCTTGCAGCATGAACTGAGATGTTGTCCACCCAATCAAAGGATCAGATAATTCATCTAGTACTAAAAGCTACAGCTAGCTTGTACTACAGTGTATAAAGTGTGGTGAGTAGCTGACTCAGAGAGAGAGAGAGAGAAAGAGAATAGTTGAACAGTTTTGAAGAAATTAATTTATTCCAAAATTAAGGCGAAGCGAGAGACAGATTTTAATTTTTTTCACTTACTGCTAGCAAATGCAGCTATCTAGTTTAGCCTACTGCAACGCCCTGCTCAAACAGAAGGATGCCATGTTAGCACTGTTTTATAGGAAAACAATAGTCCAATAGGAATCCAATTGGATTCTGATAGAGTTGATACAAAATCCTATAGGATTGTGGGAGTCATATAAGGGTTGACCATTCTTAGTGGTATGCTAGCAAGGATATTGGAACATAACCATAGTGCACCTTTAAAATGCACTATAACAGGATAATAGCTAAACATAGCACAACATAGCATAGCATAGAGGAGCACTGTCAGCAGTATACAACAGGATACTATGCTAGCAGCACAGCTTACCTCTGAAGGCAAAACACTATAGCATAGCATTGTATTGTGGAGCACTGTTAGCGTAGGATGTTATGCTAGCAACCCAGCTGTAGGTGTGCTGCTAGCATCCTATTGTATACTGCTGACAGTGCTCCTCTATGCTATGCTAGTTAACATGTGAAATGCCACACTGAAGAAGCTGGCTGTACAGAGAATGGGTCTGTCAAATGAATGCGTGACAAACTCCCATAATTACGTTCAGCGCCTCAGTCGTTTATAGGATGATGCCACCTACTGAGACCAGAGGAGATACAGGCCAAGGAGCTGAGTCACCCATAAACATTTCCAAGTAAAGAGCATACCGTTTTCTACAGCAATAAATGGGATTACAGGCTCCTTAGCATACTGAACAAGCAGACAAACCCTTTAAAATGTTTAAAGAACCAATCTGCATTGCATTTGCTGCTTGTAACTTCAGCAGTTTGTTCAAGTGAGTGCAATTGAAAACATAGCCTTCCTGTATGTTCTGACTCTGCTAAGATTATGAAGAGCTAAGAACTAAGCCCCTACCCCCTATTCAATCAAAACTGTAATTAGGTTTCATGAACAAATAAAGTAAAATGTATTTCTGTTTATTTAGCCTTTATTTAACCAGGTAAGTCATTGAGAACCCATTATCTTTTACCATAACAACCTGAAATAAAACACAAGAGGACATGTGTCTGAATGAGGTCGGCTGCCGGACCCTCTGTGTTTCTGGGAACTAGGTCTGCAATATAGAGAGAGGGCCATTTGTGAATGTGGCCCCTATTTTAAAGGCCCCTGTGTTGGTGAATGGAGAGGTGGGATTTGGGTCACCCTACTATCCTGTAGTGAAATATAGGAGATTGGGGTTATTGTTTTATGGCTGAGTGTTTTAAAATGTAGAGGGAACTTAAATTGTCTTTGCATATATTTGTGAATTGACATGGGGCTTCATCTAAATAAGAGGCCCTTAGTCTACTGAAATGTTAGTGGATGAAGAGGGTTAGTTTTAGAGGCCCTGTGTTTTCAGACTGACAGAGTTGGAGAATTTTTGGTTGAGGAGCAGAGAGGGGCTTAGCTTTAGTGCTATAGGAGGATATATAAGAAATAGACAGGCACACAAAGAGAGAGAGAG
Organism: Oncorhynchus masou masou; assembly: GCF_036934945.1. NCBI lineage: Eukaryota > Metazoa > Chordata > Actinopteri > Salmoniformes > Salmonidae > Oncorhynchus > Oncorhynchus masou. The sequence continues at coordinate 15,252,882 of NC_088232.1, forward strand.
AGATTTCCAAGAAGCTATCCTTTAGAGTTTTCTGAGCTTGAGTTGAAGGGTCAGACTGACAGCATCATCCAGAGGTCAGTGGTGCTGGGAGCCGTACAGAGTAGAGGGACGCACACTCCAAAAGAGGACCATAGTAAATCTATCACCCCTCTGGGGGTCTGGCCCACGCTCCTCACAGCTAGACACTCTATAGACTAGAGTAAACACACTGTTTATAACAGCATCCTTTTTATACTGTCCTAGAATGTCCCAGAATCTCTCTTTCGCCTTGAGTGAGCTGCCTCTCTTTTCTCCCTTTCATTTTCTCACTCTCTTCTTCTTAGATGTACAGTATCAGTGCTGGGTAGAGTAACCCTTTAGCAAAATAATTGTTATTTAGATTTTCTTTTTTTACAACAAACAAAAAAATACACAGACAAAAACAATAAACAACTTGATGTTTACATACATTTCCACAAACATTACTGACATCACACTCGCTCAGACTTAAATGTTCCCACCGTAGCAAAAGCATTCTGATTCAAACTCACATATGCTTATGTAATGGCGTTAAGTTCCAAGCATACTACTGACAAACCTAGCCCATCATTTTCCAATGATGTATGCCGGGGGGGTCTGTTACGGTGAAAACTATTCAACAGCATATGCCTCAACAGCATATGCTTTTCATCATCTTCTATAGAGCAGGAGCACAAAATGCCACCTAGACCTCTTTATTTAAGGGAGTAGTGGGTGAGATGTCAACCAAGGCTTTAAGCAACACGCACACACACACACACACACACACACACACACACACACACACACACACACACACACACACACACACACACACACACACACACACACACACACACACACACACACAGAGCTGTGTTACTGAGGTAACGTTTTCCACTGACATTTTGCCAGGTCAGTCTCGGAAATGAGGTGGTGACATCAGTACATATCCCCGTAAATTGAAAAAAATATAGTCAACTATATAGGATGTGTGCATCATCGTTGAGCTAAAATACAAAGTCAAGGAACAAATTAAAGAGTTATGATACAAACTCCAACACGCACACACATGCACACACGTTTTTTTTAGAGCCACATAGAAATATTACAAACACAAAGTAATAGAGAATAAAACTTCCAAATGACACATTATTATTTATATGGAGATGGCTGCCCCAACTTTGCTATTTTGTGATATTTTTTTTGCTGTTTATCTTTACTTTTTTGTTGGCGCTAAAATTTCTTATGATCGGCAAGAACTTTTGAACATCAAATTGTCAGCTATTAACCTCAATTCCGGTTTCAACTTCGACTCATCTTCCCTGGAGTCATTGTGTAATCCCCACCTAATTTTCAGGCTACCCAAGATGAAACACTGGCGACAAAGAGGCAGGAGATGGGGAGTCCTGACGCAGTCAAGGGGAAGGGAAAACCGGCCACCTCTTCCCTCTATTCTATTGACCAATCACTTGATATTAAGATGGTTGATATCCAATCACGGATTTGCTATCAATGGGACTCTCGTAATTGCAATATTCTCCTATTTTCTGAAACATGGCTTTTGGACAAGATACCCCCCGTGGTTATCCAACTCGATGGATTCTCCATTCACCTCGCAGACAGGACATTGGATTCAGGGATATCGAGAGGGGGAGGGGTATGCCTCTTCATCAACAGCAAATGGTGTGCTGACTCTAGCACAGTGGAAGTCTTGACTCATTGTTCACCAAGTCCAGGTGATGAAGATAGGCAACATATCTTCCTTCACGCTAACCCTCAACACACACTTCTATTTTATTTTTGCACTGACTCTATGCACACTCACAGAACACTACACAATCACTCACACTCACTCATATTGACACTCCAACACACACACAAACACACTTAACTTGCTCACACACACATAACACGCTCAGACATTCATACTGATTCTACACACATATGCACACACACTCACATGCAATCATCATTTACACTGCTGCTACTCTATCATATATCCTGATGCCTAGTCATCTTACCCCTATATATATATTTATCCCTTCCACTCCAGTATCCCTGCAAAATTGTAAATATGGTATTGGCACTGACTCTAGAACTGCCCCTTTTATATAGCTTACTTACTTTCTTTTCTACTACAATTTGTTATACTATTACTGATATTGATTACTGCATTGTTGGGTTTAGAGCTTGCAAGAAAGGCATTTCACTGTACATGTAGACAATAACAATAAAAACTTGACACTTGAAATTATTACAACCAAAATACAATCGAGCCCATAGAACTGTATTCCTAGTTTGATGACATCGGGAATCCTTGGTCACAGGGTGGTGGCAGGGCATGACAGGATAAAGCTGCTGCAGTGAGTGATGTGTTCCATTCTATTAATAGTCATTTCACCCCAGACAGGACGAGGCATTGGCCTTGTAGCACAAAGTTACACTAAAGGCCTGAGAGAACAGACTCTTCATACAGACCTAATACCACTCTGCACTACAGGGGACTAACTGACGTAGTAGCCTCAGCCTCTTTGTATGTGTGTGAATTTGTGTACGTGCGCGTGTGTGTACTTTGTGTATGAGTGCTTTAAAACTCACCGCCATTGGACTCTGGAGCAGTGGAAACGCGTTCTCTGGAGTGATGAATCACGCTTCACCAGCTTGCAGTCCGACAGACGAATCTGAGTTTACAGATACCAGGAGAGCGCTACCTGCACGAATGCTTAGTGCCAACTGTAAAGTTTGGTGGAGGAGGAATAATGGTATGAGGCTGTTTTTCATGGTTTGGGCTAGACCCCTTAATTCCAGTGAAAGGAAATCTTAACGCTACATCATACAATGACATTCTAGACGATTCTGCTCTTCCAACTTTGTGGCAACAGTTTGGGGAAGGCCCTTACCTGTTTTAGCATGACATTGCCCCCATGCACAAAGCGAGGTCCATACAGAAATGGTTTGTCGAGATCGGTGTGGAAAAACTTGACTGGCCTGCACCGAACCCTGACCTCAATCCCATCTAACCCCTTTGGGAAGAATAGGAACACCGACTGCAAGCCAGGCCTAATCACCCAACATCAGTGCCCGACCTCACTATTATTATTATTGTGGCTGAATGGAAGCAAGTCCACGCAGCAATGTTCCAACATCTAGTGGAAAGCCTTCCCAGAAGATTGGAGGCTGTTATAGCAGCAAAGGTGGGACCAACTCCACATTTATGCCCATGATTATGGAATGAGATGTTCGACGAGCAGATGTCCACATACATGTACACTACATGGCAAAAAGTATGTAATACTGGGTAGAGACAAGCCTTGCCAAGAACCCTAGACCACTTAGAAGTCCACTCTTAATGAGTGAGAGATTAAATCATATCAATAAAGGTCATTGTGGGTGGCTAGGGATAAATATAAACATACTTTATGTAGTTTTACCACTACCTAGAAAATTACTGATTTATTTAAATTTTTTGTCCATTTCCATTATATCATAATTTTGTCCGATTAAAATTAGATTAATCATTCAGTCAGGATTGTACAGAAGTACATCGAATTGAAAACAGGGTCCGACTGTGTGACAATAGGCTCCAGAAGTGAAGCATAAAGTCCACCCTTGCACTAACCCTTGTGATAGGCATTCAAAGGGGTAGAACTGAGTTAAAGAAAGATAATGTTATTAGGGAATAATAATGACTACACTGTTAAAAGGGGAACTGCACCCGCTGATTTGGCCTAGTTTTTTGGCTTGCTCCTCAAGAAATGCTGTGACAGAAGCCAAATGGGTTTGATGTGGGTGTTTCTTGGGTGTGTCCTTGCTGCCACCAAGACACCCCCATCTGTCAGAACCTTGCCGGCAGCTGTTTCCTCCCACTCATTCACAACAAACAAACCTCCTACAGGTTGAGTTCAATAACTACAGACAAATGTACGGTGAGATGCCAGAGGAAGCTTTGAATAGGTCAGTAGCCTACAGACTAATATGAGAAGAATGCAATTGCTGAATTTCTGTATAAACTAAGTGCTTTGATAACTTTCCAATATAGTCACAGGTCCATGTAGAATAAACAAGCCTTTACATAATACCATAGAAGCAGTGTTCTGATAATATGACAATGTTCACCTTTCATTGTCATTCCCAGCCAACACAGATATTGTGCCCATCGGCATTTTGTCTGGTGGTAATGAGACTACCTTGGCAAACATGTTAGTGTGGTGTTCCATATACAAAGGAGTTTCCTGATCCTGGTGCAGAATACACAGGGTTTCTCCCTCCTCATATAGACTGATACCATTCAATTCAATAATATTAAAAAAACAATACAAGTAAAAGTTGTGTCTAGTAAAAATGTTATATCGAGTACCAGATCTCTCTCCATTCAGAGACAACACTATCAAGCTCGTCTGTCAGCCTGGACTTCATCACATACTTTTGCAAGTCTCCATGTGCTGGCTCCATACATGGCAGTTTGGTGAGGTAATGTCTGACACACAAACATACACTGAGTATACAAAAAATTAAGAACACCTGCACTTTCCATTATATAGACTGGCCAGGTGAAAGTTATGATCCCTTATTGATGTCACATGTTAAATCCACTTCAATCAGTGTCGATGGAAGAGAGGAGACATGTTAAAGAAGGATTTTTATGCCTTGAGACAATTGAGACATGGATTGTGTATGTGTGCCATTCAGATGGTGAATGGGCAGGACAAAATATTTAAGTGCCTTTGAGTGGGGTATGGTAGAAGATGCCAGGCGGATAGGTTAAGGTCAAGAACTGCAACACTGCTGTGTTTTTCACACAACAGTTTGCCAAGTATATCAACAAAGGTCCACCACCAAAGGACATTTAGCCAAATTGACACAACTGTGGGAAGCATTGGAGTCAACATAGGCCAACATCCCTGTGGAACATGTTCTACAGATTTTAAAGTGCATGCCCCAAAGAATTGACACACACACTCAGCTGGGCAGTGTGTGTCTGCAAGACCATTGAAAAGTGAACTGGTACTCTCTCTCACCCTACACCTACTCATTACTTCCAGGTAGAATTTGACATTGCCCCTAGATACTGATCTACAGTCAGTTTTGAGTTTTCACCCATAATGGTCAATGTTAGGATTGCAGAATGGGAAACAGATCCTAGATCTGTGCCCTACAAATGACTTCCATCTGGAGCTCATGTGCAGGCAGCATTATTTAATGTCTGGGGTTTACAGGGGTGAAGGCGGGAAGGCGGGAAGGAAAAGAGAGTTGAGAGGGGAAGAGTGCAGCTCAGCAATTATTCAGGAGCGGCCGCCGGAGGGGGTCAGGGTGGTACAGCACCTTTGTTCTTCTTTGACAGACAGACCTGGTGTGTTTGGGAATAGGCCTGTTTTACTACCTGGAACACAGCCCAGTCTTGTGAGACACAGATGGGTCTCTGTGTGAACTACACCTGTACCTGGTTACAGGTAAACTGACACCACCAATGGCCTTTCAGAGAATCAAATGCCAATGTGTACTATCTGTACTATAACGGTCAGTTAGCACTGGACCCAATGCCACTAATAGAATTACAGGGTGATCATGAATGTCATGTAAAGAATGATATATGTATTTACAAATAAATCCGCTGTATAGGCTCAGTCCCTGAAACACAACTGAAAAAAACAAAATCAAGTCTGTTTATTTCAGCAGCAATGTATTTGTCCTCCGGTGAAAGTAAATGTTCATGTTCACAATTTAGCAAGAAGTAAAATAATAAGCAAACATGTCATTGATACAGCTAAATGAAACAAATGTAGTTTGTGTAAAAAATCCCAAAAGAGGAATAGTCCACAGAGACCCCCCCCCCCCCCACACACACACACACACACAAAAAGAAAACATACATCGTATATAGTACAGATGTAGGATCTTGATTTGGTTACCCTGTTGCAGGAGAACTTTCCCGCTTTAAAAAGGCTTCTAAAGTTTTAAATGTTCACTTCGAAATTTCAGACTTTATTTCCTTTATGAAAAAAGTATCAACCCCTACAAAAATGGCCATTAATTATAATCCACATAATAATTCACATTTTCTGTTGCTGCAGGATTATTTTCCTGCTGTAGGAAACTGGCTCAAATTAAGATCCTAAAGCTGAATATGCACAGTAGAGACACATTATTAATAGTTTTCCCCACAAAACACTTTATATTTCCACAAATTTAATACAATTTTACTTCTGGGAATCACAGCCTCTAATGAATTTCTGTTGCTTCTCTCAGAGCACAGATACAAGCTCCCTATGATTAAAACGAACAGGTCAAAACTGTACTTCATGCCAGCTGCAATCAGCTTTCTCAATAAACTGCAGTAGTACTGTTAGGTATGGACTGACTCTGTATTCATACCTGGTTTATAGGTGTACTTCCTTACTTCCTCTTGTACTTTATGGCTCAGTTGGTAGAGCATGGCTCTTCCAATGCCAAGGTTGTGGGTTTGATTCCCATGGGGGAAAAAATATGAAAATGCATGCACTCAGTACTGTAAATTGCTCTGGATAAGAGCATATACTAAATTACAAAAACGTAAATATTAGGGTTGGGGTCAATTCAGGAAGTACAATGAAATTCCAATGCTTTTCAATTGAGGAACATTTGTAATTCGGTTTGTACAGTGCCCTCAGAAAGTATTCACACCCCTTGACTTTTTCAAAAGGCTGTTGCGTTACAACCTGAATTGAAAATATATTAAATTGCAATTTCCTTTTTTGTCACTGGCCTACACAATGCCCCATAAAGGGTATTTATTTATTTTTTATATTTACAAATTAATTGAAAATGAAAGCTGAAATAACTTGAGTAAATAAGTATTCAACCCCTTTGTTATGGCAAACCGAAATAAGTTCAGGAGTAAATATGTGCTTGACAAGTCACATAATAAGTTGCATGGACTCACTTTGTGTTCAATAATAGTTTTTAACATGATTTTTGAATGACTCTCATCTCTGTACCCCAAACATACAATTGTCTGTATGGTCCCTAAATCGAGCAGTGGATTACAACAAAGATTCCATCACAAAGACCAGGCAGATTTTCCAATGTCTCGGAAAGAAGGGCACATATTGGTAGATGGGTAAAATAAAATAATATACCTTTGAGCATGTTGAAGTTACACTTTGGATGCTGTATCAATAAACCCAGTCACTTCAAAGATACAGGCGTCCTTCCTAACCCAGTTGCTAAAAAGGAAGGAAACCACTCAGTGATTTCACCATGAGGCCAATGGTGACTTTAAAAAGGTTACAAAGTTTAATGGCTGTGATAGGAGAAAACTGAGGATGGATGAACAGTATTGTAGTTAATACACAATACTAACCTAATTGACACAGTGAAAAGATGGAAGCCTGTACAGAATAAAAATGTTCCAAAACATTCATCCGGTTTGCAACAAGGCACTAAAGTAATACTGCAAAAAAATTGGTAAAGCAATTAACTTTTACCCTGAATACATAGTGTAATGTTTGTGGCAAATCCTATACAACACATTACTGAGTACCACTCTCCATATTTTCAAGCATAGTGGTGGCTGCATCATGTTATGGGTATGCTTGTAATCATTAGGACTGGGAACTTTTTCCGGATAAAAAATTTACGGAATTGGAGCTAAGCATAGGCAAAATCCTAGAGGAAAACCTGGTTCAGTCTTCTTTCCTCCAAACACTGGGAGATGAATTCACCTTTCAGCAGGACAATAACCTAAAACACAATTTTACACTGGAGTTGCTTACCAAGAAGACAGTGAATGTTCCTGAGTGGCCGAGTTACAGTTTAGACTTAAATGTATTGTGGCAAAGAAGGGGGTCGAGTGGTAAATGGCAGATATGTGAGAGCAGAACTAATAAACGGGCTCTGCCCGATCACTAAAATGGCTACCCCTGTCAGAACTACAGATCACAAAATGGCCGACCACCAGAAGCAAGGGGAACCCTCAGAAGGTGGAGCCAACCCACAGATAAAGGGTCAAGAAAAACCAGGAAGAGGAGAACAGAGTGCTGGAAGGATCTATGAACAATAGAGAAAGAGACAATAGAGATTGGCTGGATTTACCGTGTATGAGCTGGACTGTTTTGGACTTACCTGTTGGCGTTTGGACCTGGACCTACCGAGAACCCGATTCGTGTACCGAACCCTGCTATCCTTGACCTCGCCTACGGCCTGGGTGGACCAGGACGAAGAAACAAACACACAGGTACTGTCCTGTTCGAAAGAACTCTCATTCTCATTCATTCTCATTTGGTGACAGTTTACCACTTAGTTTGTGACAAACGCTCCTAACCTTGAAGAGGTTTGCCACAGTATTTGAAAATCTATGGCAATACCTGAAAATGGTTGTCTTGCAATGATCAACAAGAAATTTGACACAAGCTTGAAGAATTTTGAAAATAATAATGGGCAAATGCTGCGCAATCCAGGTGTAGAAAGCTCTTACCCATAGAGACAACTGTAATCGCTGCCAAACGTGCTTTTGCAAAGTATTGACTTGGGTGTGAAAACTTATGTAAATGAGATATTTCTGTGTTTTATTTTCAATACATTTACAAAAATGTCTAAAAACATGTTTTCAGTTATATTATAGATGTGTAGATCGGTGAGAAAAAATATATTTAATCCATTTTAAATTCAGGCTGTAACACAATAAAATGTGGAATTAGTCAATGGGCATGAATACTTTCTGAAGGCAGTATATTGCTGTATATATTGCTTTTTTATGTATCTTTAATGTAATGTGTCCATTGAGTTTTTCCTATGTGATGTAAAATAATTTGCTACCAATAATTTATATATATATGGTAACCTGGTGGGTAGGAGTGTTGAGCCAGTAACCAAAAGATAGCTGGATCGAATCCCTGAGCTGACAAGGTAAAAAAAATCTGTCATTCTGCCCCTGAGCAAGGCATTTAACACACTATTCCCCGGGTGCCGAAGACATGGCTGTCAATTAAGGCTGTCCTTTGCACCTCTCTGATTCAGAGGGGTTGGGTTAACTGTGGCAGACCCATTTCAGTTGAATACATTCAGTTGTATGTAGGTATCTCACTATATACACTATGTGACTGATAGGGGGTGCTGTTTGGAAGCCACTGTACCAAAAAATGTCTGCAGCATTGAAGGTCCCCAAGAACACAGTGGCCTTCATCATTCTTAAATGTAAGAAGTTTGGAACCACCAAGACTCTTTCTAGAGCATGCTGCCCGGATAAACTGAGCAATCGGTGGAGAAAGGCCTTGGTCAGAGAGGTGACCAAGAACTTGATGGTCACTCTGACAGAGCTCTCGATGGGAGAACCTTCCAGAAGGACAACCATCTCTATAGCACTCCACCAATGAGGCCTTTATGGAAGAGTGGCCATACGGAAACCACTCCTCAGTAAAAGGTACATGACAGCCCGCTTGGATTTCGCTAAAAGGCACCTAAAGACTCCCAGACATGACAAACAAGATCCTCTGGTCTGATGAAACCAAGATTGAACTCTTCATCAATAATTGCATCTCCACAGTGACTGTACATACATATCCCAACCAGAAGCCATGGATTACAGGCAACATCTGCACTGAGCTAAAGGGTAGAGCTACCACTTTCAAGGAGCGGGACTCTAAGCCGGAAGCTTATAAGAAATCCCGCTATGCCCTCAGACTAACAATCAAACAGGCAAAGCTCCAACACAGGACAAAGATCAAATTGTACTACACTGGCTCTGACGCTCGTCGGATGTGGCAGGCTACAAAGGGAAGCTATTACAGCAGCACCATGAAGACCAAGGAGTTCTCCAAACAGGTCAGAGAAAATGTTGTGGAGAAGTACAGATCAGGGTTGGGTTATAACAGAATATCAGAAACTTTGAACATCCCACGGAGCACCAGTAAATCCATTATTAAAAAATTGAAAGAATATGGTACCACAGCAAACCTGCCAAGAGCGGGCCCAGCAAAACTCTCGGACCAGGCAAGGAGGGCATTAATCAGAGAGGCAACAAAGAGACCAAAGATAACCCTGAAGGCGCTGCAAAACTCCATAGCGGAGATTGGAGTATCTGTCCATAGGACCACTTTAAGCTGTACACTCCACGGAGCTGGGCTTTACGGAAGAGTGGCCAGAAAAAAGCCATTGATTGATTAAAGAAAAAAATAAGCAAATAGGTTTGGTGTTAGCCAAAAGGCATGTGGGAGACTCCCCAAACATATTGAAGAAGGTACTCTGGTAAGATTGAGCCTTTTGCCATCAAAGAAAACGCTATGTCTGGAACAAACCCAACACCTCTCATCACCCTGAGAACACCATGTTGTTTTTCATCGACAGGGACTGGGAAACTGGCCAGAATTGAAGGAATGATGGGTGGCACTAAAAACAGGGAAATTCTTGAGGGCAACCTGTTTCAGTCTTCCAGAGATTTGAGACTTGGACGTAGGTTCAACTTCCAGCAGGACAATGACCCTAAGCACACTGCTAAAGTAACATTCAAGTGGTTTGAGGGGAAACGTGTCTTGGATTGGCCTAGTCAAAGCCTCTGATGAGAGGAGTTGGGTTCAATCCAATTGAGAATCTGTCTTATGACTTAAAGATTGCTGTACATCAGCGGAACCCATCCATCTTGAAGGAGCTGGAGCAGTTTTGCCTTGAAGAATGGGCAAAAATCCCAGTGGCTAGATGTGCCAAGCGTATTTAGACATGCCCCAAGAGACTTGCAGCTGTAATTGCTACAAAAGGTGGCTCTACAAATTGTTGACTTTGGGGGGGTGAACAGTTATGCACACTCAAGTTTTCATTTTTTGTCTTGTTTTTTGTTTGTTTCAAAAAAATATTTTGCATCTTCAAAGTGTTAGGCATGGTGTGTACATCAAATGATGCAACCCCCCAAACTATCAATTGTATAGCTGCACCATCGAGAGCATCCTGACAGGTTGCATCACTACCTAGTATGACAACTGCTCGGCCTCCGACCGCAAGGCACTACAGAGAGTAGTGTGTACGGCCCAGAACATCACTGGGACCAAGCTTCCTGCCTACCAGGACCTCTATATACCAGGCGGTATCAGAGTAAGGCCCTAAAAACTGTCCAAGTCTCCAGCCACCCTAGTCATAGACAGTTATCTCTGTTACCACACAGCAAGTGGTACCAGAGCGCCAAGTCTAGGTCCAAGAGGCTTCTTAATGCATACTTTAGAATTATTTTATGTGAGCTAAACAAAAACAACAACAAAAAGTTTGTTATAAATTATAATGCTACTGTCCCCACTTCAAAAGCAAGTACTTAAATATGTGTGATTTTTGTCCTTTAAACATTGAATTGAAATAGTGTAGAATTCCATTCATTCCTATGGAGCAATGCTCCTTCTGGGGAGTGCCAATATGGCCGACCGGGGGCTTCAAAGGCTCTATAATAAATACTCTACTCTACTATGGTATTATTGTTTATGTTGCCAAAAATGAAACATTTCATTGTGAATCCAACCAGAACACTGACCTAACCTGTAATAGTAAAATAATAATGCTCCAACCCAAGGCTGTGGTTATAGGCAAGTCTGACCCCAAAAGCAACCACCATTTAGCAGCAACATGTAATTTGTGTTCGGCTTGTGGGTGAGAGTTTCAATATTATCTTTTTTTTTTTTTTTTACAACAGCAAGCCCACAATTCAGCAGCTGAGAGGGAAAAGCTAATTATACACACCAACTTTACCCCTCTCTCTAAGAATCAAGTGTTTCAACTACATACATGATGTCCTGTGGTATTGTGACCATAGAGATCCTATTAAATAACTAGAGGAGCTATGTCATAAAACCTCAAAGTTCCATAATGTGGTGAAAATGGCAGCCATCTTGGTCAGCGAGGAATCCAAACCAGTCAAATGGGAATTAATGACAGCAGAGGCATTGGTTATGCATTTCCTGCTTTTACTTATACATCACATCCCTTACTTTTATTTTCCTGTATCTGACATTGTGTAATGGAAATGAGGTCAACCTAACATATTGTCATATGATTACAAATGCCATTTACATAAGTGTTAGACACGTTTATACACACAAAACATACGATTGCACCCCATATTTTAAATTGCTCTATGGTGTCTATTAACTGTCCAAATGCATGACCGCTTTTCCACTCTATATTGCAATAGAATTTTCACAAATGTCTTACTACTTAGTAACAGTCAGCATCTGGTGTGGCCACCATCTGCATTAAGTACTGCAGTGCATCGCCTCCTCATGGACTGCACCAGATTTGTCAGTTCTTACTATGAGATGTTACCCCACTCTTCCACCAAGGCACCTGAAAGTTCCCGGATATTTCTGTGGGGAATGGCCCTAGCCCTCATCCTCCGATCCAACAGGTCCCAGACGTGCTCAATGTGATTGAGATCCGGGCTCTTCGCTGGCCAAGGCAGAACACTGACATTCCTGTCTTGCAGGAAATCACGCACAGAACGAGCAGTATGGCTGGTGGCATTGACATGCTGGAGGGTCATGTCAGGATGAGCCTGCGGGAAGGGTACCACATGAGGGAGGAGGATGTCTTCCCTGTAACGCACAGCGTTGAGATTGCCTGCAATGACAACAAACTCAGTCCGATGATACTGTGACACACCGCCCCAGACATAACGGGCCCTCCAGCTCCAAATCGATCCTGCTCCAGAGTACAGGCCATGGTGTGACGCTCAGTCCTTTGACGATAAACGCGAATCCGACCATCACCCCTGGTGAGACAAAACAGCGACTCGTCAGTGAAGAGCACTTTTTGCCAGTCCTGTCTGGTCCAGCGTCGGTGGGTTTGTGCCCATAGGTGACCTTGTTGCTGGTGATGTCTGGTGAGGATCTGCCTTACAACAGGCCTACAAGCTCTCAGTCCAGCCTCTCTTAGCCTGTTGCGGACAGTCTGAGCACTGATAGAGGGATTGTGCGTTCCTGGTGTAACTCGGGCAGTTGTTGTTGCCATCCTGTACCTGTCCCGCAGGTGTGATGTTCGGATGTACCGATCCTGTGCAGGTGTTGTTACATGTGCTCTGCCACTGCGATGATGATCAGCTGTCCGTCCTGTCTCGCTGTCTTAGGCGTCTCACAGTACGGACATTGCAATTTATTGCCCTGGCCACATTTGCAGTCCTCATGCCTTCTTGCAGCATGCCTAAGGCACGTTCACGCAGATGAGCAGGGATCCTGGGCATCATTCTTTATTTTTTCAGAGTCAGTAGAAAGGCCTCTTTAGTGTCCTAAGTTTTCATAACTGTGACCTTAATTGCCTACCATCTGTAAGCTGTTAGTGTCATAACGGCCATTCTACAGGTGCATGTTTATTAAATGCTTATGGTTCATTGAACAAGCATGGGAAACAGTGTTTAAACCCTTTACAATGAATATATGTGAAGTTATTTGGATTTTTATGAATTATCTTTGAAAGACAGGGTTTAGACAGGGTTTAGTTTTCCTCTTGACCTTTAGTTAAACACAGGGTTTCAAATAGAAGTGACTGGTAAGATAGTTGTTGTCCTTTTTGCTGACACCAGCTGTGGATTGCTTGGTTTACCTGCTAGCTTGTGTGTAGTGTGCACTCCTGATCAACAACAACAACAACAAAAAACTGCTGGACCAATCCCATACAGGTCTGTCTCAGCCAAAGAGGATGATGTCATGTTCCAACCAAATCTCAAGCATTTTTAAAAATGTTTTTTTCCCTCCATCCTCTCAGGCCAGAGGCACAATATATGGATTTGTGGTTGGATCAGAGTCGCAGTTATAATTATTTGCCTGTATGAAGATTTATGTAAAACCACAAGACCAAATCCCTATCCCCCATCCATGGCTAAATTAGGAAAGGGACAATTATATCTAGATAGGTAGCCACTGGAAGACAACAACACAACGAGATGCAACAATTACATTTTTTTCTGTCAATGACCTTTGGCTTTTGATGTAATTGGTGTGAAGCCAAATTCAAACTGGCTTCCCTTGACACTTTTTTGGGTGCGCCAGGATCATTCACAGTTGAGCTCACTCAGTTTAGCTCAACGCTGATTGGCTATTATTTATATTTTTTATCAAGAGAACCCAAATACTTGCTGGCTTCCCTTTCATTCACTGCTACAGATGGTAACAATGTCATACTCTTTGACCAGACAGCATCAGATAGATGGGATACATACAGAGACAAAGGGGCGCTGTTTCGCTCATTCGGATACTTTGTCCAGGGAGATACTTTTGCATATATAGTGTATGTGGACACCCCTTCAAATTAGTGCATTCGGCTATTTCAGCCACACCCGTTGCTGACACGTGTATAAAATAAAACACACAACCATGCAATCTCCATCAACAAACATTGGCAGAAGAATGGCCTTACTGAAGAGCTCAGTCACTTTCAAAGTGGCATCTTCATATGATGCCAACTTTCCAATGAGTCGGTTCGTCAGAATTCTACCCTGCTACAGCTGTCCCAGTCAACTGTAAGTCCAGTTATTGTGAAGTGGAAACGTCAAGGAGTAACAACAGCTCAGCCGTGAAGTGGTAGGCCACACAAGCTCACAGAACGGGACGATCAATCATAATCTGCCCAATTCAGTACCGCAGTACCTCCAGGCTCTGATCAGGCCCTACACCCAAACAAGGGCACTGCGTTCATCCACCTCTGGCCTGCTCGCCTCCCTACCACTGAGGAAGTACAGTTCCCACTCAGCCCAGTCAAAACTGTTCGCTGCTCTGGCCCCCCAATGGTGGAACAAACTCCCTCACGACGCCAGGACAGCGGAGTCAATCACCACCTTCCGGAGACACCTGAAACCCCACCTCTTTAAGGAATACCTAGGATAGGATAAAGTAATCCTTCTCACCCCCCCCTTAAATGATTTAGATGCACTATTGTAAAGTGGCTGTTCCACTGGATGTCACAAGGTGAATTCACCAATTTGTAAGTCGCTCTGGATAAGAGCGTCTGCCAAATGACTTAAATGTAAATGTAAATGCAATTCCGTACTATCATTAGAACATTAGAAAAACAATACATTCCCAAACTGTTGAGCCTTAAGGCTGCTGCTCAACAGTTTCCTTTTCACTGGGATATCATTTTTTCTGACCCCAAACGTAGCTCTTCCACCACTGAAGGGATGTAGCTGAGTGGAGGAGTTCATGTCTTGCATGTTTGAGACCCCGGGTTCAATCCGCTGCATCTCCATGGAACTGCCAATCTCAGTTTGCCATTCGTCAGCAAGAAAAACAAAGCTGCTATACAAATCACATAGGGCCTGTCTCAGCCAAGAGGATGATGTCATGTTACAAGCAAATTTCAAGCATCTTTTTAAACAGGAAATTAGATTTTTAGTGAGTGTTTTTTCTCTAATTTGTGCTTTGGACCCAACTACTGTACAAGTAAAGGATGAGTCAACAACATTATTCAGGTATGAGTTAACAGAATATGAGCTGTTAAGAAATTAGATTTTCACTGGACAGTTCATTTAAAGTCAAATTGTATTGAATTTAAGTAGTGTAACTGAGTTGTGTTGTCTCTCTTCCCCAGCTCAATTGGACAATGGCTCTCTGGCTCCAAACTGTTTCTTTGTTGATGTTGCTGGTCTTTTCTGCCATTTCGACACCTGCAGATGCCATGGGGATTTTGTTTGTTTTTGTGCACTCACAGATGAAGGGCCCGTCACTTCTACAGTATAGTCTGCACGCATTTGAATAACAGCACTAATCGGCAACTTATTTTGGCTGATGTTGTCTAGAGACAAAAGTACCTGATGACATTGACCTTGTCATAATACAGGGCCACCGGAACCTTTCCTGGAATCTGTCACTGTCTCTGGCAGCTGAACTGAAGCTCCGAACCGAGGGAGATCAGATTTATTTTGACCATTATACTGTAGAATCAGGACATTGCACTTCAATTACCTTTGAGAATTACTGCAGGGACAAAAGACATACGGATGCCTGCACACGCTCATGCATCCCCACCAACACACCATTATTCACACATTGTCAGTGTATGACTGAATGTCTATAATAGGAATTGTCTCATGTCCTGTAGAATTCATGACCAGATGTCCCATAACAGGCTATCCAGGTCCTTACTGTGCTGTCTACAGGGTGGGGGAGGCAGATACACTGTCTTTAATTAACGCCAGGTTTGACACTTCCCTTTAATGACTGTGCCGGAAAAAGACGGGTCCAGACACGACGATTATAATGCCAAACAATCAGACTTCAGAGATGGGAAATATACCCAAACACTTGGCTCAAGCCGTGGATCATGTCTACCTGGTTCACAAATACCAGCCCTAAAAATAAAAAATTCTCTACTGCTCGATCTGCAAAAACAAATCAAACTTTTAGGCTTCAAAGGGCTAGACATTCCAATATTTCTGATTGTGATCTGATTGGATTTGCTTCATAGGGCAGGCTCCAAGTGACAATTGTATTTTGTAGCAACCACATTATATCATAATTTGATTATGAAATAAAGTTAGAATTTGGGAGAAGGTAGATTGATTCTAAATTTGTGCTAATGGGACAGAAGGTAAAACAGAGTACAGTGGCAAATATTGGCACCAATTCACAAAGATACTGTATACCATGGGGAATGAGTTAGAGATGGCATTATACGTCTATGAAAGATATCCAATCCTTTGGATGGATACATGGAAATCATTGCTCAAAGTCTTGGGAAGTGTGGGAAAAGATTGGCTTTCCATTCTGCTGGAAAAGCTGAGCATATCTAATACAGCAAAAACAATACAGAAGTTTGTTGACATTAGGTTGACAATGGATTCTGTGTTACAGCATGCATGGACTTACTTTGCAATGGGATTTGCTAACATAGCCTTCTTCTTTTATAGTTCTAGCTGAAATTCAATTGAATTATATGTGTCCCTATAGTCCAATGGTCCTATGGTGTGTTTCATCCTCAGAACTTCTAATAAACATGATCATCGTTCCAATTTAATCAACAAAACCCAAATACACCCAGCAATTATATGATGCCTGGTTGATGCCTTCTGCACTGACCCAAACGTAAAAATCATCACCATCTGATTCCACCCCCATAATCTTGTTAGGGAAGGAAACGGATGAAACCTAAGGATTTATGACCTACAATTTGATCGTTGTAGCCAGGAGTGCCTCCACTCCCATCCCTAGCCTATTAATCTGCATTGCTCTGAGGAAGAGAAGATGGACGAGAGGAAGGAGGCTGGGCAGGAGCCATATCAGCATTCTGTAGGTAGCCTTCTCTTCTCACGGTCCTCGGATAATGCCAAAGTCAGGACATGTTAAGACAAAAACACAGACCTGGATCGAAAAGGACTTAGCCCACTCAGATGAGTGATGAGCCCCCTCAGTTTTGTTCCAATTTAAAAATCGAAAAAAGTTCTAAAGATTGCGTGACAGGTTGGCTAAAAATCGGTGTCTCCGCTGCGTTGTCAGCACAATGGACAGAGTGCACCACGGTGTGTGTAGGGGGGCTATGGCTCCTTTAGGTTTCCATAAGAAGCAGGAAGAAAGCGCTTCTCATCTGTGGTAGACTAAGTGAATAACGTGATACGCCCCCACCTGTAATATTTGATTTAGATTTATAAGTGCGGGATCAAGTTTACCGTTGAAGCTGCTTCACTCAACTCTGCCTCACGCTCCACCACTATAGAGTTTAGTTAGCTTCTTAGCTAGCTGTAAAAAGCATTAGTGTTATTAGCCTTAGGCTATTTAGCAAGCTCGAAACAGCTAATCTGCCACTGCCACGATGTATAACAGAAATTGGCTTCGCCAAAGAACCCAAACAAAGCCAAAAGGAGGACAGCAATGAGCAGCAGAATCAGCATCAAACCACAGAGGTCACCACCAAGCCCAGCAGTGATGATCCTGCCAAGCTCCAGCAAGCTCCACATGCAAAACCTACCCACCCTTCCAGAAGTGCCGCCAGGATAATGACAGCCCCCTCCAACTGTTCCCGACGGCAGTGCAGGGGGCCTGCAGTGGTGATACCTCTGAATATTAACCACTAGACCACCAGGTTGAGGCTTGCCACTTGTGGCCTTGAGGCGACTCAACAGTTTCCTTTTCACTGGGATATCATTTTTTCTGTCCTCAAACGCACCTCTTGCACCACTGAGGGGATGTGGCTCAGTGGAGTAGTCTATATTCATTACCAAAACGGCCTTTACTGTGTAGGGCGCTGTCCATTATGCTGATACAGCGCAGCGGAGATGGGCTACAGATTTCACGACAACCTGGTACTTCAAGAGCACTCAATCAATGGTCTTGGAGTCTCGGCATTTGAACTTTATGTTTATTATGGTATAGCATGGTATAAGCAGAATTCAATAGAATTCCAATGCAAGAACCCCCCCAAAACTGTGCCCCTTCAACGATTTAACTACCCTCTTGGCCACTTTATCCTGGTGGAAGGACAAGAGGACATAAGGGTTAGACTAGGTGAAAAAGAGAATTATGATGGGAGGCAGAACACAGTGAAACCAGAATGGAATAGAAAATAACACACTTTTTGCCAGGGGCAGCTCCACCATGTACATTACGTACCTAACAAAAGGAAATTGTATCAGAATTATGGATAACTTTTTCTCCAACAATACGCCATTGTACCAAAATGAAAACAAATAACATTGCGTTTAACTCTTAAGGCCCAGTACAGATCCTGTGGATGATGTCAGGAATCACGCTCGGTTAGGAGGTGAAAGAGAGCGAGTGCTGAAACGAAACAAAAAAACTCTCCCTGCCAGGTCTTGTTAGTGATGTTTGAACACCTAACTGCTAATAGAACAAAGTAATGGAAGAAACCCAGCCAAGTCTTGAGGGCTTTTGGGCCTTGTGTTCGAAGGGGCTTGACGTCATCACAAACCACAATGCTTTCAATATCCCAACTCAAGATGTAGGACAGCTACGGGGCGGAAGGGGCGCCAGGGTAGCCTAGTGGTTAGAGCGCTGGACTAGTAACCAAAAGGTTGCAAGTTCAAACCCCCGAGCTGACAAGGTACAAATCTGCCCCTGAACAGGCAGTTAACCCACTGTTCCTAGGCCATCATTGAAAATAAGAATTTGTTCTTAACTGACTTGCCTAGTTAAATAAAGGTTAAATTAAAATAAAAACAGCTGATGTGTATTGTGAGGAAGAACCATGCCAACTTCTCTCCCTCTCTTCTCCCTCAGTGATTAACAACAATGCTTTTCAGGCCTATCTAACGGAAGAGGAACAAGCATTGGGAAATTTAGCGGAATTCTATCACAGTTCTAAATCCTCTGATTGTCCCCGAGGTTCCTCCTCTGATCTCCTGGTGGGAAAGACGATAGGATCAACTACACAATGGTACAGGGGTCAGCCAAAAGTGGAACCGCTCTCCCATTCTCAACTAACTTTTACAACCTTCCACTGTCTCTCTCTCTCTTTGTACCCCCACCCATTTCTTCTTCTTAAAAGCTGCCCTAAATCATGGTTGGACCAATGCAGTGTATAACTCCTTTTCTGGTGATGAAATATGACCCCCATATCCCTCCACGCCCCCCTCCCACATCACTTCCCCCTGCTCTGGATATAAACTCAGAGTTTTGGATGGGAGCATGTTTTATCTCAGTGAACCCCAACCCCCCCCCCTCCAGCCCCCCAAACCCTTAAAGGGATACTTTGGGATTTTGGCAATGAGGCCCTTAATCTACTTCCCCAGAGTCAGATGAACTCAAGGATACATTTTTATGTCTCTGTGTCAAGCTAGAGGTAGTTTTGCGACCCAATGCTAACTAGCATTAGCGCAATGACTGGATGTCTATGGGTATCTGCGAGCAGGCTAGTAGATAACCATAGACAGTCATTGCGCTACGAATTTGTTATTCAATGTCTTTCTATGGGCTAATAGCAGTAAGGCCAAATTCAATGTTTTATCAAATATACATTACCAGTAAAAAGTTTGGACACACCAAATGGTTTTTCTTTATTTTTTTAAATATTTTCTACATTGTAGAATAATAGTGAAGATATCAAACTATGAAATAACACCTATGGAATCATGTAGTAACCAAAATTGTGTTAAACGAATCTAAATATATTTTAGATTCTTCAAAGTAGGGACCCTTAGCCTCAATGACAGCTTTGCACACTCTTGGCATTCTCTCAACAAGCTTCATGAGGAATGCTTTTCCAACAGTCTTGAAGAAGTTCCCACATATGCTGAGCACTTGTTGGCAGCTTTTCCTTCTCTCTGCGGTCCAACTCATCCCAAACCATCTCAATTGGGTTGAGGTCGGGTGATTGTGGAGGCCAGGTCATCTAATGCAGCACTCCATCACTCTCCTTCTTGGTCAAATAGCCCTTACAAAGGGCGTGTTGTAGGTGTGTTGGGTCATTGTCCTGTTTAAAATGAAAGTCCCACAAAGTGCAAACCAGATGGGATGGCGTATGTCTGCAGAATGCTGTAGTAACCATGCCGGTTAAGTGTGCCTTGAATTCTAAATATATCACAGTCCGTGACACCAGCAGAGCACCCCCACACCATCACACTTCCTCTTCCATGTTTCACAGTGGGAACCACACGTCTCACAAAGACAGGGCGGTTGGAACTAAAAATCTCAAATTTGGACTCAGACCGAAGGACAGATTTCTATCCGTCTAATGTCCATTGCTGGTGTTTCTTGGCCTAAGCAAGTCTCTTCTTATTAGTAGTGTCCTTTAGTAGTGGTTTCTTTGCAGCAATTTGACCATGCAGGACTGATTCACACAGTCTCCTCTGAATAGCTGTGTTGAGATGTGTCTGTTACTTGAACTCTGTGAAGCATTTATTTGGGCCACAATCTGAGGTGCAGTTAACTCTAATGAACGTATCCTGTGGCAAAGCTGTCATCAAGGCAAAGGGTGGCTACATTGAAGAATCACAAAAAATAACATTTGTTGAACACTTTTTTTGCCTACTACATTATTCCACGTGTTATTTCATTGTTTTAATGTTCACTATTATTCTACAATGTAGAAAATAGTAACAAATAAAGAAAAACACTGGAATGAGTAGGTGTGTCTAAACCCTTTGACATATACAGTGCCTTGCAAAAGTATTCATCCCCCTTGGCATTTTTCTATTTTGTTGCATTACAATCTGTAATTTAAAATTATTTGGATTTCATGTAATGGACATACACAAAATTGTCCAAATTGGTGAAGTGAAATGAAAAAAATTACGGAAAAAAAAATAAAACGGAAAAGTGGTGCATGCATATGTATTCAAGCCCTTTGCTATGAAGCCACTAAATAAGATCTAGTGCAACCAATTACTACCTTCAGAAGGCACATAATTAGTTAAATAAAGTTGGTCCATAGGACCACTTTAAGCTGTACACTCCACAGAGGTGTGCGTTATGGAAGAGTGGCCAGAAAAAAAGCCAAAGAACAACATAAGCAAATACATTTGGTGTTTGCAAAAAGGCGTGTGGCAGACACCCCAAAAATATTGAAGAAGGTACTCTGGTCAGATGAGACTAAAATGTAGCCTTTTGGCCTTCAAGGAAAACGCTATGTCTGGTGCAAACCCAACTGCACTCATCACACCGAGAAAACGGTGTGTGGTTCGGCAGGGACTGGGAAACTGGTCAGAATTGAAGGAATGATGGATGGCACTAAATACAGGGATATTCTTTGAAAAGTGAAAGACTGAAGTCACATACATGGGATGCTTTAGTGAATTTCAGAATGTCTGAAATAGAAAAGGCAGAAATAAAACAATTCAATAAACATTTGCAACCTGTTTGTCTCACTGAGACTTGAGACTGGGACGGAGGTTTTACCGTCCAGCAGGACAATGACTCTAAGCAGGGTAGCCTAGTGGTTAGAGTGTTGGACTAGTAACAGAAAGGTTGTAAGTTCAAATCCCCGAGCTGACAAGGTACAAATTTGTCGTTCTGCCCCTGAACAGACAGTTAACCCACTGTTCCTAGGCCGTCATTGAAAATAAGAATTTGTTCTGAACTGACTTGCCTAGTTAAATAAAGGTAAAATAAAAATACTGCTAAAGCAACACTCAAGTGGTTTAAGGGGGAAACATTTAAAATGTCTGTGGTATGACTTAAAGATTGCTGTACACCAGTGGAACCCATCCATCTTGCTGGAGCGGTGTTGCCTTGAAGAATGGGCAAAAATCCCAGTGGCAAGATGTGCCAAGCTTATATAGACATACCCCAAGAGATTAGCAGCTATAATTGCTGCAAAAGGCAGCTCTCCAAATTATTGACTTTGGGGGCGTGAATAGTTTTGCACGCTCAAGTTCAGTTTTTTTTAACTTATTTTTTGTTTGTTTCACAATAAAAAATATTTTGCATTTTCAAAGTGATAGGCATGTTGTGTAAATCAAACGATACAAACCCCCCAAAAATCTATTTATTTCCAGGTTGTAAGGCAACAAAATAGGAAAAATGTTGAACACTTTTGCAAGCCACTGTATATGTACTACTGTTCAAAAGTTTGGGGTCACTTAAAAATGTCTTTGTTTTTGAAAGAAAAGCTAAAAAAATAAAAATAAATTAAACAGAGTAGTTCCTCCACTGGTACACACTCTTGCACATACACCGACATAAACATTCAATTTTTGCACTGTCTCTATGACCACTCACAGGGCCCTACACACTCAAGAACACTGACACCCCAACACACACACACACACACACACACACACACACACACACACACACACACACACACACACACACACACACACACACACACACACACACACACATAATATGCACCTACATTTATACTGAATCTACAAACACCCACTCACATAAAATCATCATATACGCTGCTGCTTCTCTGTTTATCATATATCCTGATTCTAGTCTCCTTATCCTATACATACAGTTTCTACCTCTATCACTCCAGTGTCCCTGCATATTGTAAACATGGTACTGCAACTGACTTACCCTGTATATAGTATGCTTACTTACTTTCTTGTGTTCTTCTTATTTTTACTTCTTGTGTGTTTTTGTTCTACCTTATGTTATGTTTAGTATTACATTATTATGGACTACTGCATTGTTGGGGTTAGCTAGCAAGAAAGGCATTTCACTGTACTTGTGACATAAAAAAAACATTAAAAAAGAAACAATCGCTACACTTACACAATGACCACACCGCCCGCGTTGCGTGTGCGAGCGTTGCAAAATAAATGTACACATACATGTTATTCAATAATTTTATCCACACTGCTAACACTCATCAACGAGCATCTGCGTAGCCAGCGCTAAAATAGAACTTGGTTCAAATATTTGATGCCTGATGCGCTGTAAGTCCTGCCTCTATCATCTCCTCATTGGTTTTTAGGAGCATATACAGTGGCAAGAAAAAGTATTTGAACCCTTTGGAATTACCTGGATTTCTGCATAAACTGGTCATCATATTTGATCTGGTCTTCATCGAAGTCACAACAACAGACAAACAGTGTGCTTAAACTAATAACACACAAATCATTGTATTTGTCTTGCATATATTGAATATATGATTAGTGAATGTCCACACTGTGAATGTTTATATATTAAACATTCACAGTGTAGGTTGGGAAAAGTACGTGAACCCATAGGCTAATGACTTCTCCAAGAGCTAATTGGCATCAGGATTCAGCTAACCTGGAGTCCAATCAATGAAACGAGATTGGAGATGTTGGTTAGAGCTGCTAGGCCCTATAAAAAAGTTTGAGTTTGCTATTCATAAGAAGCATGGCCTGATGTGAACCATGCCTCAAGCAAAAGAGATCTCAGAAGACCTAAGATTAAGAATTGCTGACTTGCATAAAGCTGGAAAGGGTTATAAAAGCACGCAAAGCCTTGATATTCATCAGTCCACGGTAAGGCAAATTGTCTATAAATGGAGAAAGTTCAGCACCGTTGCTACTCTCCCTAGGAGTGGCCATCCTGCAAAGATGAGTGGAAGAGCACGGCGCAGAATGCACAATGAGGTTAAGAAGAATCCTAGAGTGTCAGCTAAAGACTTACAGAAATCTCTGGAACATCCTAACATCTCTGTTGGCGAGTCTACGATACGTAAAACGCTAAACAAGAATGGTATTCATGAGAGTACACCATGGAAGAAGCCACTGCTGTCCCAAAAAAAATATTACTGCACATCTGAAGTTTGCAAAAGTGCACCTGGATGTTCCACAGCACTACTGGCAAATTATTCTGTGGACAGATGAAACTACAGTTGAGTTGTTTGGAAGGAACACACAACACTATGTGTGGAGAAAAAAAGGTACAGCACACCAACACCAAAACCTCATCTCAACTGTAAAGTATGGTGGAGGGAGTATCCTGGTTTGGGCTGCTTTGCTGCCCCAGGGCCTGGACAAATTGCTATCATCAATGGAAAAATGTCCATGTTTATCAAGACATTTTGCACGAGAATGTAAGGCTATCTGTCCACCAATTGAAGTTAAACAGAAGTTGGGTGATGCAACAGGACAATGACCCAAAACACCGAATTAAATCAACAACAGAATGGCTTCAACAAAATAAAATACGCCTTCTGGAGTGGCCCAGTCAGAGTTCTGATCTCAACCCAATTGAGATGCTGTGGCATGATCTCTAGAGAGCAGTTCACACCAAACATCACAAAAATATTGCTGAACTGAAACAGTTTTGCAAAGAGGAATGGTCCAAAAATCCTCAAGACCGTTGTGCAAGTCTGGTCCGCAACTACAGAAAACGTTTGGTTGAGGTTATTGCTGCCAAAGGAGGGTTAACCAGTTATTAAATCCAAGGGTTACATACTTTTCCCACCCTGCACTATGAATGTTTACACGGTGTGTTCAATAAATCCGTAAACATGGACATCCTCAAAGATATTATCCTGACCAACTTGCCCTCCAAATACCTCTGCTGTTTTCAATCAGGATCTCAGTGATCACTGCCTCATTGCCTGCATCCGCTATGGGTCTACGTTCAAACGACCACCACTCATCACTGTCAAATACTCCCAAAAACACTTCTGCGAGCAGGCCATTCTAATCGACCTGGCCCGGGTATCCTGGAAGGAAATTGACCTCATCCCGTCAGTCGAGGATGCCTGGTCGTATTTTAAAAGTAATTTCCTCACCATCTTAAATAAGCATGCCCCTTTCAAAAAATGTAGAACTAAGAACAAATACAACCCTTGGTTCACCCCAGACCTGACTGCCCTTGACCAGCACAAAAACATCCTGTGGCGGACTGCAATAGCATCGAATAGTCCCCGCGATATGCAACTGTTCAGGGAAGTCAGGAACCAATACACACAGTCAGTCAGGAAAGCAAATGCTAGCTTTTTCAAACATAAATGTGCATCCTGTAGCTCGAACTCCAAAATGTTTTGGGACACTGTGAAGTCCATGGAGAATAAGAGCACCTCCTCCCAGCTGCCCACTGCACTGAGGCAAGGTAACACGGTCACCCCCGTAAATCCATGATAATCAAACATTTCAGTAAGCATTTCTCTACGGCTGGGCATGCTTTCCTCCTGGCTACCCCAACTCCAGGCCAACAGCTCCGCATCCCCCGCAGCTACTTGCCTGAGCCTCCCCAGCTTCTCCTTCACCCAAATCCAGCTGATGTTCTGAAAGGGCTGCAAAACCTGGACACGTATAAAACAGCTGGGCTAGACAATCTGGACCCTCTCATTCTAAAATGATCTGCCGCCATTGTTGCAACCCCTATTACCAGTCTGTTCAGCCTCTCTTTCGTATCGTCCGAGATCCCTAAAGATTTGAAAGCTGCCGCGGTCATCCCCCTCTTCAAAGGGGGAGACACTCTAGACCCAAACTGTTATAGACCTATATCCATCCTGCCCTGCCTTTCTAGTCTTCGAAAGCCAAGTTAATAAACAGATCACTGACCATGTCAAATCCCACCGTACCTTCTCCGCTGTGCAATCCGAGTCTGTTACAGATGCACCTCAGCCACGCTCAAGGTAATAAACAATATCATAACCGCCATCGATAAAAGACAGTACTGTGCAGCCGTCTTCATCAACCTGGCCAAGGCTTTCGACTCTTGTCAATCACCACATTCTTATCAGCAGACTCAATAGCCTTGGATTCTCAAATGACTGCCTCGCCTGGTTCACCAACTACTTCGCAGACAGAGTTCAGTGGGGCAAACCGGAGGGCCTGTTGTCTGGACCTCTGGCAGTCTCTATGGCGGTACCATAGCGTTCAATTCTCGGGCCGACCCTTTTCTCTATATATCAACGATGTCGCTCTTGCCCTGGGTGATCCCCTGATCCACCTCTACGCAGACGACACCATTCTGTATACATCTGGCCCTTCTTTGGACACTGTGTTAACTAACCTCCAAATGAGCTTCAATGCAATACAACACTCCTTCTGTGGCCTCCAACTGCTCTTAAACGATTGTAAAACCAAATGCATGCTTTTCAACCGTTCGCTGCCTGCACCCGCCCGCCCGAGTAGCATCACTACTCTGGACTGTTCTGACCTAGAATATGTGTACAACTACAAATACCTAGGTGTCTGGCTAGACTGTAAACTCTCTTTCCAGACTCATATTAAACATCTCCAATCCAAAATCAAATCTAGAATCGCAACAAAGCCTCCTTCACTCACGCCGCCAAACTTACCCTAGGAAAACTGACTATCCTACCGATCCTCGACTTCGGCGATGTCATCTACAAAATAGCTTCCAATACTCTACTCAACAAACTGGATGCAGTCTATCACAGTGCCATCCGTTTTGTTTCCAAAGCCCCTTATACCACCCACTACTGCGACCTGTATGCTCTAGTCGGCTGGCCCTCGCTACATACTCGTCACCAGACCCACTGGCTCCAGGTCATCTATCAGTCTATGTTAGGTAAATCTCCACCTTACCTCAGCTCACTGGTCACGATAACAACACCCACCCGTAGCACGTGCTCCAGCAGGTATCTCTCACTGGTCATCCCCAAAGCCAACAACTCCTTTGGCCGCCTCTCCTTCCAGTTCTCTGCAGCCAGTGACTGGAACGAATTGCAAATATCACTGAAGCTGGAGATTTATATTTCCCTCCCTAACTTTAAACATGAGCTATCTGAGCAGCTAACCGATCGCTGCAGCTGTACATAGTCCATCTGTAAATCGCCCACCCAATCTACCTACCTCATCCCCATATTGTTTTATTTACTTTTCTGCTCTTTTGCACATCAGTATCACTACTTGCACATCATCATCTGCTCATCTATCACTCCAGTGTTAATCTGCTAAATTGTAATCACTTCGCTACTATGGCCTATTTATTGCCTTACCTCCTCGCGCCATTTGCACACTTGTGTTATTGACTGTACGCTTCTTTATTCCATGTGTAACTCTGTGTTGCTTGTGTCGCACTGCTTTGCTTTTTTTTCATAGATAAGGGTCCCCCCTTATCTAAAAAAACATATTAAAAAAACCTTTACCTAGCAGGGTCTTGTAGATGACCTGGAGCCAGTGGGTTTGGCGACGAGTATGAAGCGAGGGCCAGCCAACGAGAGCGTACAGGTCGCAGCGGTGGGTAGTATATGGGACTTTGGTGACAAAACGGATGGCACTGTGATAGACTGCATCCAATTTATTGAGTAGGGTATTGGAGGCCATTTTGTAAATGTCATCGCCGAAGTCGAGGATCGGTAGGATGGTCAGTTTTACAAGGGTATGTTTGGCAGCATGAGTGAAGGATGCTTTGTTGCAAAATAGGAAGCCAATTCTTGATTTAACTTTGGATTGGAGATGTTTGATGTGAGTCTGGAAGGAGAGTTTACAGTCTAACCAGACACCTAGATATTTGTAGTTGTCCACATATTCTAAGTCAGAACCGTCCAGAGTAGTGATGTTGGACGGGCGGGCAGATGCAGGCAGCGATTGGTTGAAGAGCATGCATTTAGTTTTACTTGTATTTAAGAGCAATTGGAGGCCACGGAAGGAGAGTTGTATGGCATTGAAGCTCGTCTGGAGGGTTGTTAACAGTGTCCAAAGAAGGGCCAGAAGTATACAGAATGGTGTCGTCTGCATAGAGGTGGATCAGAGACTCACCAGCAGCAAGAACGACATCATTGATGTATACAGAGAAGAGCCGGTCCAAGAATTGAACCCTGTATATAAAGTAAAGGTAAAGGTAAAATAAAGGTGAAATAAAATAAGACAAGAAAACATATAATTGTGTGTTATTAGTTTAAGCAGACTGTGTGTGTCTATTGTTGTGACCTAGATGAAGATCAGATCAAATTTGATGCCCAATTTATGCAGAAATACAGCTATTTCCAAAGGGTTCACATACTTTTTCTTGCCACTGTACCCATGTGGGTGATTGGAAGTTGAACTGAGGCCCACACTCCAGTCCAGTTGGTGGTGGTAATGCCGCTTGAAGTTGGTTGCCAACCACCTTATAAAGTCCACAGAAGAAGACTGAACTAGGAGACATTACCAGAAACTAACTATGTTTCCCCTTTTATCTGTGGATTAATTGTCGGAGTAGAGAACACACGATTTTGTATGACTGAAAATGGGTCAAAATTCTACAAAGATCCAGAAAAAAAGGACCTTGTGTATTTCAGGTAAAATAACAACCCAATGTTTATATCCCAGGACAAATGAGCTAGCAACATCAAGCTAACTAGCTCAATTTCCATACATTTTTCATGGGTTTCGACCTGTCCCCAAATTAGTATAGTTGGTTCAGAGTTAATTTTGATATTTCAATCTGCGTGTCCTAATTGCTTCTGGTGTGGATGGACAAAAATCAACATGAGCATGCAGACACGCGCGCGTGTGTCTAGTCATCATGTTATACAGACGTGCACACACCAAGGGCCAAAATGACTGACGCACCTCCTAACCCGTTCTTCAGGAGAAGCCAATATAAAGCAAATACTTGGCCTATATTTTCCCTTTCCGACAAAAGCCCCTCCAATGCTAAACCATTCCAGAGTTCATAAACACTTGACTGACATGCCAAAGAGAGAGAGGGAAAAAAATTAATGGATTCCTCCAGTTTAACAAGATAACTCTTCCTGAGCAGATCTGAATGTGGGAGGACGGGAGATAGAGTATGGAGTCAGAGGGGCATATTTAACAACCCAGTCAGTGTAGAATCAGCCTGGTGAATGGTTATTTATGACTGGGTCCTGGTCTATCAAACCCAGACAGAGTACAATGCTGTCTACTGTATCTGGTCAGATATTCATCTTCTCCACTCCTCACTGGTCCCCCCTCTCTCATAACCATAATGGAGACGGGTCTGATCCAGAACATCCCACACATATACACACACAGGCAAGCATGCACGCACACACACCTCAGTGGAAATCCAGTCTGGTCCTCCATCTTGCCATCTTTCTTGGGTAAAGCTTTTCTCCAGACACGGTTTGTCTGCCTGGGTCGAATGCTCTATAGGTCTGTAGAAGTCAATGCAGACTACAGGAATAAGCTAATGGAGGTTGAATACATTAGTCATTGGCATTGCCTTTATAGGTCATAAGTGCACCTTTCTGTCTTGTCTCTGATGAATCATTTGAAACTCACAAGTGAAAGTCTACTGACATAAGGATTCAAATATTAAAATAGCTGAAAACAGACACATGCAGTGAACTTCCTCTCTCTTCTCAACACTTCTACATATAAAAGAGTAGTCAGAGAAGGAGGAAATCATGTATGAAACAATTTAGCTAAGTTGACTTGGAAGAATATCGGTTTTGTACTACCCAGCAGAAAACCGACATTTAAAAAAAAAAGGCAGTTTAGTCCTGCATTCTCCACGGCTGAGTTTCCTGTATCTGTGAGTCTGCTGTGGAAATTGAATACACTCCGGAAAAAAACTGTAAGTCTCAGGGTACCTTAGGAAACCACAACACAGTTTTGGAAAGAAATAAGACAGTTAAGTCGGTCACTGCCATCCACCGGAATGGTAGAAAAGTCGGAAGGCCTGGCGGAAGGAAGGGTAAGTCCTGTTGGACATAATGCCATAGGGGTCGAATTACATAGAAAACAGAGTGAGCAGTGTGAGTGTGGGACTTCACTATGCCCTGGGTAGGAAAGGAGAAAGGGAGGAAGAGGAGGGGGGGGAAGACAAAAGGAAAGAGTGGGTGTGGAGAATGAGACAAAAGAAATAAAAAGAAAGCAAGAGTGGGAGAGAAAGGGAGAGATAGAGGCTAAGAGGCTAGGATAATCTGCTTTCCATTACATATCATCTCCCAGGTCAATATCCAACTCAATCATGCAAGCCTCCATTCATCAACACAATGGAACTCAAAATGAGCCTGAAACCCTGCCATAAGTACATCAATGGGGGAGTGTGTGTTAATATCTATGTGCAGGGTAATAAGTGTGTGTGTGCAGGCTTGGGAACGGAGTGCATTTTGAGGAGTGTATGTACAGTGCCTTCGGAAAGTATTCAGACCCCTTGACTTTTTCCATGTTGCAACCTTATTCTAAAATTGAAAAAAAAAAATTCCCCTCATCAATCTACACACAATAACCCATGATGACAAAGCAAAAACAGGTTTTTGCAAATATATTACAAATAAAAAACTGAAATATTACATTTACGGAAGTATTCAGACCATTTACTCAATACTTTGTTGCAATACCTTTGCAGTGATTACAGCATTGAGTCTTCTTGGGTATGACGCTACAAGCTTGGCACACTTCTATTTGGGGAGTTTGTTCCATTGTTCTCTGCAGATCCTCTCAAGCTCTGTCAGTTTGGTCGGGTGGCCAGCTCTAGGAAGAGTCTTGGTGGTTCCAATACTCTTCCATTTAAGAATGATGGAGGCCACTGTGTTCTTGGGGACCTTCAATGGTACAGAAATATTTTGGTACCCTTCCCCAAATATGTGCCTCGACATGATTCTTTCGATCTCATGGCTTGGTTTTTGCTCTGACATGCCCTGTCAACTGTGAGACCTTATACAGGATGTGTATGTGCCTTTCCAAATCATGTCCAACAATTGAATTGATCACAGATGGTCTCCAATTAAGTTGTAAAAACATCAAGGATGATCAATGAAAACAGGGTGCATCTGAGCTCAATTTCAAGTCTCATAGCAAAGGGTCAGAAGTACTGTTCTTCATTTTTAATAAATATGCCCCAAAAAGTTTAACTGTTTCCTTTGTGATTTTGGGGTATTGTGTGTAGAACAAGGCTGTAACATAATAAAATGTGGAAAAAGTCAACGGGTCTGAATAATTTCTGAAGGCACTGTATGGGTGGATGTGTGTGTGTAGTGTGCAAGTCGGCCATGTTTCCATCTACGTATTATTCCAGTTCTTCAGTGAAGGACACTTGGCTAACCACAACATGTTTTCAGGTATGGTATGACTGTTCTCTTCAATTAGTGAAGGTTCCTCCTTTACACCAGTGTTTTATTGTTTTATGTCACTATCAGAGCGGTATCAACAATCAGAGTTTTTTTTCCAGGACCCTACCTTTCTTT
This sequence comes from Oncorhynchus masou masou, assembly GCF_036934945.1. NCBI lineage: Eukaryota > Metazoa > Chordata > Actinopteri > Salmoniformes > Salmonidae > Oncorhynchus > Oncorhynchus masou. The sequence goes on from NC_088232.1 coordinate 15,284,307, forward strand.
TTGGCTGTAGCTCACACACTCCATGCCATTGACAAGGTGAGGCGGGGAGGTGGAAGGAAATAAAGAAAGAATGAATGAAAGAAAAAGAGAGAAAAAGGAGTGTAGTATCCATAGAGTCCTTTTGGTGTGGGAGCAGAGGGATTTCCTCCACCCCTAAAAAATGGGAACACCAGGGAGAGTCAATGACATCATAGCCTTAGCGGTGGGTCGCCAAGCAGTTAAGAGTGTTGGGCCAGTAACTGAAAGGTCGCTGGTTTGAGAAAAACGTAGCAATATTACTGTTATTAATTATAACGTTTTTGCCGAGCTCTTATTCGCACAATTTTACATTTAAGATGTTGGGTGCTATATTTCTTAAGTGAAAAAAATGCCATGAAAACTAGTCATCCAACTGTTTTGACTGGGAAGCATAAGGCAAACTTAAGTCTCACTTGATAAGAGCGTCTGCTAAATGACAAAAATGTTTTAAAAAAGAAGACAGAGAGAGAAGAACCTTCAGCTACGAGGCCTTGGCAGCATTCAGTCATCTAAGTTCACATGGGGGAGCTGACCAGGGCAAACATCATGGCTGAAGTGTTACAATATTCACTGCTCCGTCTACAGCATCCAAAAAAGGAAGCTTGATAAACACAGGCCAAGGGTCTCTGGGTCTGTAAATCACCTCTGTGTGTGTGTGTCTGGCATCTGGCAGTCCTATTAACCTTGACGCCTCAGCAGCTCGGTCCTCCTTGGGTTATGAGACCCACAAAACGGATGCAGCAACATAACTTTGACTGTGTGCCATGTCAACATCTGCTAGAAGCTAGTGAACGGCAGCTGGAGGGTCTACCCTAGCATGACCTGTGATATGATTATGTTGTAATTGATGTCACATGGCCGAGCGGGACCAATTAATAATGCCTCTCGTTATAAACAGGAAGTGTTACGTTGTACACCGTATCCTGCCGGCAGTGTTCTACCAGATAAAACCTGGCTCAAAAACAGCATTATCTGGGTTTCATTCAAAATCACATGCAGTCTTCCTCCCTGCCCTGAAGGAACACGATACAGAGGAAACACACTTGGAGATTTCTCTTTTCTTGTTGTTAGGGCATCCTTTACGTCCTCTCCCCCTTTCTCCTCCTCTTTTTAACCCAAGGAAATTTTGGTTCAGGGCTGTTTCAGTGCCCGATGGAGTTCTGGGAAGTACGAACTGACCTGGATGTCTGTTCCCAGTGGTGTTGCCTCCCCCCACACCTGTCATCGTCAGGAAGGTCACCAAGGTTACCGCTCTGCAGAGAAGAATGTTGTGCATGTTTTACGTTGCATCAGCCATTGCTTCCAGAGTCCCCCTGGCAGGCAGCAGGAAGATCAATTTGTATTTTAGATCATAATGAATAAGATTATATGCACAGGGAGGTCCGGATCCTAGATCAGCACTCCAACTCCGAGCCACTGACTATGGGCCCAGAAAAATGAAAAACACAATTCCAAATACCATCTATTGTTTACTGTATGACTTCTCAAAGACATTCCCAGCCCATTGAGAGAGCAATATGACAGTGATGATAAAGTTAATATTCACTTTACATATACATCATTTGGCAAATTTTTTGTAATTTAGCAGACACTTATGCAGAGCGATTTACAGTTAGTGCATGAATCTTCAGCCTGGTCTCATAGACTAGTAAATCCGGGACACTCAAATTAGTATGATATGTTATGTTTGGTATGGTTACATAAGACAGATGGTTACTTAAGGCAAAACTGAAAGAAGGGTTGTTGGCCAGAGTGAATTGGTAGTCATATAACCCGAATGTCTAGCAACCCAAAGGTTGCGAGTTCCAATCTCATCATGGACAACTTTAGAATTTTTGCTAATTAGCAACTTTAACTACTTACTACTTTTTAGCTACTTTGCAACTACTTAGTATCCCTTCCCCAAATAATAGCCTTAACCCTTTTAGCTAACCCTTCTAACCCAGTCAAAACTGTTCGCTGCTCTGGCCCCCCAATGGTGGAACAAACTCCCTCACGACGCCAGGACAGCGGAGTCAATCACCACCTTCCGGAGACACCTGAAACCCCACCTCTTCAAGGAATACCTAGGATAGGATAAGTAATCCTTCTCACCCCCCCCTTAAATGATTTAGATGCACTATTGTAAAGTGGCTGTTCCACTGGATGTCAGAAGGTGAATTCACCAATTTGTAAGTCGCTCTGGATAAGAGCGTCTGCTAAATGACTTAAATGTAATGTAAATGTAAAAATTGGAACTGACAGTATTAACTACTTTGCAGATATGAAAGAAACAATGATATATCTGTAACAAATATACAATCCCAGTTTATGCTACGAAACCAACTTTATAAAGAGGTTTTAAAAGTAGGTTAAATTTGACTCAATATTCCATGGCGTACACAAAGACATTGTTGGCAGAACGGATGGATGCAGTTCAATGCATGATTAATATAATTCACCAATTAATTTCTTGGTAGTACCAAAAATATTTTTATCAGGTTTTAAATCATAGCTGTCCTGGTACATTGTCTGCTGCCTCCATTCAGGATGCACTGTTTCAATTTCAATGGCTCAATATTTTTGAAAAAAAATAGATGAATGTAACCAGGACTGGGGATGTCAATTCAATCCAACTAGCAAGGGCATTGATCACAAGTCAGTCATAACTTGGATAATATCTTAGCTTGCTACTTAATTAGATGCGCTAAAAATCCAGTACCTCGGATTTCCGTAGAGAATAATAAGAAATGCTCTGAGACCAGGTTGGAATCATTGGATAGCTCGGTGAGACAACCACATATCACAGACATAGTAAGTACATGTTTCCTTCAATAAAGTAGCTATCAGCAAAGTCATTGCTAGTACAAAAATACAAGTAGAAATTCAAGAAAGTCAAGGGTGTTACTTTAAACGCTCTCTCTGGTCCCTCTATGTCATGGCTGTGGGAGGTGAGAGTGTGTGTAATCACATGATATAGAGATTGAACCACATCTTGGCCTGACCTGAGGTCAGGTTGGAGATTTCATGGTCGATAACTCAGCAAGTACAGTTAAAAATCCTATATAGGATTTTTAACTATGTACGAGATTCTCCAAAACTTTGGCCATCTGTTGTCCCCTGCACCATCAAAAGACAAGTCAAAGTCCAACCAGAGTTTAAAGTTGTTACTTTCCCCATTTTCTTTAAAATATGAGGAAACTCCCTGCAAAACAGCTGTGAAGAAATACCCTGGTTTTATCAAACGGCTCTCTGCTGTTTCAAGTGCATGTCCCGGCTCGGCCAGCGTGGCGGTCCCATCTGTTTGGATAGCGCTGAGTGTTTCCTGGTTGTGATTGGGACCAAACGGCTCAGGGAGAGAAACAGCAGCCATGGAAGGAGGAGGAGCTGATATGAGGGGAATGGGGGAGAAGTGTGGAGATGACTGAGGCCTCTGGGGGTTTGGCAGGAGTAAGGAGGGGGAGGCAGGTCCATCATCACTCTCAGAGCATCTAAATGGGTCACAATGTGTTTCTGTAGTACCTTATTTGAACAGTACCTACATAACAATGACCTTATAACACATTCATAAGCCACGCACAATCCTTGCATAAAGAGTTCTAGGTTGCTCAAGCAAACCTCCAACTAGACTGGAAAAGCAGTTCGTGGGGGAAGGGAGGGAGCAGTGTAGAGTTTTCTATACTTTTGCATATTTTATCAGATTTTCAACCAAAACCTAATATTTGATCACTCAGGTTACCTTTAATAAACACAAGAATGACACTCTTATTTATTTAATAAACAAAGTTATGCAACACCCAATGCCCCTGTGTGAAAAGGTAATTGCCCTCTTACACTCAATAGCTGGTTGTGCCACCTGTAGTTGCAATGACTCCAACCCAACACTCCCTGCAGTTGATGATCAGTCTCTCACATTGCCGTGGAGGAATTTTGGCCCTCTCTTCCTTGCAGAAATGCTTTAACTCAGCGACACTTGTGGGATTTTAAGCATGAACTGCTCATTTCAAGTCCTGACAAAATATCTCAATTGGGATTAGATCTGGACTTTAACAAAACTTAACTCAAGTAAGGCCATTCCAAAACTTAAAATACAAAAAGTTATCCTTTTAAATCATCTGTCCATAGAACATTCTTCCAAGAGTCTTGATGATCATCCAGGTGCTTCTTGGCAAACTTGAGGCAAATTTTTGGACGACATGTGTCCCATTATGCCTGGCGAAAACCAAAGATTGCATTCCACAGTAAGAACCTCATACCAACGGTGCAACATGGTGGTTTGGGGATGCTTTGCTGGACCTGGACGACTTGTCTTAATAGAAGGGACCATGAATTCCGCTTTGTATCAGAGAATTCTGCAGAAAACTGTCAGGCCATCCGTCTGTGAGCTGAAGCTACATGAAAATGGCTAAAAAGCAACACATTTGAAGTTTTAGAATAGCCTAGTCAAAGTCCAGACCTAATCCCAAATGAGATGTTGTGGCAGGACTTGAAACGAGCAGTTCATGGGGGTCCCATAAGGCGGCGCACAATTGGCCCAGCGTCATCCGGGTGAGGGTTTGGCCGGGGTAGGCCGTCATTGTAAATAAGAATGGTGTTCTTTTAACTGACTTGCATAGTTAAATAAAGGTTTAAAAATCAAATGTTTTAAATAAATAAAGTTGGGCAAATACTTTTTCACGGCACTGTACGTTTCAGCAATTATATAAACATATGTTTTATAGAGCATCTACACCCATGATGGAAACAATTAGATATGGTTTTCTCATCTGCCCATACATGAGCATTGAGGTCAAACAAACCCTGGATGCACTAGATCAGTCCAACAGGCCTGTCGTCAACAAAGCAAAGCCATTGTTTGGCTTGGCCGGTGTTTTTCCCTTGGATTTACCCTGAACAGCTCAGCAGCGAGGGGGAAAAGAAAGCATTGTCTTTGCCAGAGAGGGTTATAGGCATAATTACTGTTGGATTGAAATACAAGTGATGATGGAAAATGTATCACGAGCTGAGAATCTCAACATGGACACATTAAGAGCCATTCAATCCTGAGCATCTGTTAACGAAGCCACTTTTTTCTGAGTCATGATATTCCACGAGTTGTATTAACGTGGATATGCAGTGGCGAGCTTGAAGATAACGCCACATTCATTAGTCAGGACATGAAAAGAAGTGCAGTGAAACAACAAAGAAATGATTTTTAAAAATAGTTCTGATTTAGACTCAAAACAATCTGGAAATATACTCTTAATTAAACTGTTGTTTACTGCGCTTCATGGTTTGACCTTATAAATTCAGATAAAGCACAGTACTGTTGAAAGATTAGGCATACACATGCTTTGTGGCTTTACTATGCCTCACCACCAGTTAGCAAACATATGCAATTTAAAGCTCAGCCATAGCCTTCTATCCCAGACAAACAACCAACACCATATGGTATCCTAGAGAGGAGAGACTTTCACCATCTACTCCTTATGACAGTCTAAAGTGGAGTAGAGGTCAAGTCTCTGAGCTGTGTAAATATACCCCTGGCTTTGCCCCTTGAAAGGGCTTTATTAGGGTCTCCCCTTAGCGAGTCTCTGTGTGTCCCAAATGACACCCTATTCTCTATATAGTGCACTACTTTTGATCAGTGACCTTCAGGTTCTGTTCAAAAGTAAACTAGGGTGCCATTTGGGATGCAAACACGGAGTCTCTTTGATGGACTTGTGCCAGAGTTTGTCTATCAACCCAGAAATCCCTCTGTTGCCCCAGCTGCTGGAATCTCATTATACTGAATTCCTTGCTTTTTTTGTTTAGCACTTTACCCCACAACATGGGGGAAGTGCATTAAGGTCAGTAACATTATTACCCCAGGATGAGGAAGGTCACCGTGTGACCTCACAGTGGCACGGCCCCCCACGGTGTGTGACAATATGATGCGTAAATTGATGCGTTGAGGTCAAAATGAAAAGGACCTAACGTCACAGGTCTATGAGCTGAATACCTGAGATGGTCAAGGAACCCAAATCATCTGCAAGGGGTTGTCTGTGTCGTCTCTGCTGTTCTCAGATGAAAGACAACTGACCAATATATCTCTGGGGAATTTCGTCTACACTTTTAGTGAAATGTATGCCGTGAGGCATAGAGACAGAGTTACGAATTCCAACACCTCTAAAATATAATCAGCCTTTCTGCATATCACGACCACAAGACAACACCCCGAGAAACTAGAGCGAAGGAGAAATAATATGCAACCAGTGGAGGCTGCTGAGAGGAGGACGGCTCATAATAATGGCTGGAATGAAGTCAATGGAATGGTAACAAACATGTGGCTTCCATGTGGTTGATACCATTCAACTGACTCCATTCCAGCCAATATTATGAGCTGTCCTCCTCTCAGCAACTTCCACTGGTTGCAGCTACCTCCACCTAGCATGATACTGTACCTCACTTGCACCACCATGTTAAAAGAGGAGATAAACATAGGTTACAGGATAATCAGAATTCCATTCATACTGAGACATATGACACAGTCTAAACAGTCCACATAAACCAAAGTTAAGTGGAAATATTGGCAATGGATCGGATGTTACGAAAGCAGAACACTGGCTCGAATATAACCGATTGACACAATGCCACTAGTCACAGAAATCTTGTCTCAGAGCATTTTGTATTACTCTGTACATAAATTCGAGACACTCCATTTAGTATGCTATGTTAATGTTTTGCATGGTATGTATTCATTTGTGGATGTCTATAATCTATTTCATATATGTTAAGAATTGTAATTCGTATGATGTTACGAATTTATGTTACAAATTCCAATTTGTTGTGGCTAACGTTAGCTAGGTGGATAACACTAACATTAGCCAAAAGGGTTAAGGTCAGTGGTGTAAATTACTTAAGGAAAAATAAGTATTACTGAAATAGTTTTTGGGGATATCTGTACTTCATTATTTATATATTTTTTTACAACTTGTACTTTTAATTCAATTACATTCCTAAAGAAAATATTTTCCCTGACACCCAAAAGTACATTACAATTTCAATGCTTATAGCAGTATAGGAAAATGGTCCAATTCATGCACTCGTTAAAATAATGTCCCTAGTCATCCCTCCTGCCTCTGATCTGGCAGACTCACTAAACACAAATGCTTAGTTTCTAAATAACGTCTGAGTGTTGGAGTGTGTCCCTGGCTGTCAAAATGTTAATTTTTTAAAGGAAATCATGCCGTCTGGTTTGCTTAATATAAGTGCATTTAAAACCAGATCATTTTAGACTTTTACTCAAGTAGATTTTTTTACTTACTCTTTTACTTGAGTGATTTTATATTAAGGTTTCTATTAAGGTACTTTTTCCACTTCTGGTTAAGGTTACATGCTAAGTATTTGCAAAGTTGCTAATTAGATACAATGCTAACGTTGTCTGGGATGAGATTCTAACATGCAACCTTGGGTTGCTAGACATTTGCGTAATACGCCCGACCAAACACCCTCTGTTCCTTTTTTGCCATAAGTAACCTTCTGTCTTATGTTATGTTCTGTTCCGGATTTACATTTACTATGTTACATCTAGTCTGTAACCAGGCTGGTCAAAGAGCCATCTCCTCGATGAGCTAAGAGGTTGGAGCCCACTGCTCATATCCAGATTGTATCACATTCGGCCGTGATTGGGAGTCCCATAGAGCGGTGCACAATTGGCCCAGCATTGTCCGGGTTTGGCCATCATTGTAAATAAGAATTTGTTCTTAACCGACTTGCCTCGTTAAATAAATAAATAAATATATATATCTCTAGGCCAAAGTAGAGACACAGCAAATGCTGGTAAAACATATCTGTTCTCCCCCCTGCCAAAACACATTTCCTCAATGATTCAAAAGCCATTGGTAGCGCTAGTGTAAAGGAAGCAGACAAACACAGTAAAATGTTGAAATAAAAATGTAAGAGTTTAGCCTTTCAAAGTCTCCATGCTTGACATCCACTAGTCAGTCAACCATGAATTACTGCACACATCAGCTTACACTGAGCCGCTTTAGCCCCATGATCACTGCAGTCTCACAATGCAGGATTAGTTCTCCACATCGGAGTAAGAATTTACATTGGTTACCACTTCAAAACAAAGTAGAAATATTAAAAACTCTTCGTTTCTATAGAAATTAAATCCGATTCATTATTTCATTTGGTATTTCTAATTCTGCAGCCATTGAACTCAAGGTAGAGGTTTATTTTAGTTGCCACAGATCTCCCTGGAGAAGTGGTAATTGTTATTGAGTGGAGGGAGAGTGTCGTTTTTGTTCTGCCCATTCTGCTTGTGCCATTTTGTATTTTGCTTGGTACATGTATGTTTTGTTGTTTATATGTTAAAAAAGAAGCACAGGAATGTCTTGTACATATTTGAAGAAAGAAATTAATCAATGTCCACCCAGTGAGCAAAGACGTTAGATTAATTTTCAGTTCTGAATCAAAAGTAGAAAATACTTTTTTTTCAGACTTTGAAATCAGGTACATTTTCTGTTCTAAATCAAAGTTGAAAACATGTCATTTACGGACGTTGTAAATATGTATTTTTTGGGTCATTGATTCTATGGCCAAATGTCATCTGTACATACAGTACATTCTCAATTAAGCATTATATCACAATATTTTTTTAGCCATTTAATATAGGAAAGCGGAGCCAACTAAAGATCGCAACATAAAATATTTATTGCTCCCATCTGTTACATGCACTAATTAGTGATGGGTCGTTTGCAAAGGAACGGCTCTTTTTGGTGAACGCCGGGAACCGAATCACTTCGGTGAAGTGTAAGCCGGCTGAACTCACTACAACAGTGGCCTTGTAGACTTTAACCAGTGTTTTTTCTGGTTAGGTCACATGATCAGGATAAACTCAGGAAACTGACCCAGTATTCACTTACTCAAGCATTATGGTGAGGTCACAGGCACAGCAGTTTCCACAGTGACCACACAACTGCCCAAAATGGCTGCCATGCACGATGCACCAGAGATGGGTGATAGTACCGGGTGTGTCACCGTCTCCTCAGAGGTGTGGTTCAGTAAACGGCAGCAAATCTGTCAGCGCCGCCAGCCCTGTCCTGTTATTAGGGAAGCAGCTGCATCACACAGGAAAGTTGATCAGTCAATAGAGCCATTTACCAGAAATGTGAGCGATTCAAAACATTGGAGCAACTTCTGTCCCTCATCATTCAATTGCCATCATCTAGAGAATAAGCTTTCTGGTGCATGCAATACTTTCTATTATGTTTTCCCTTTGGTGTTACTAGTGCAGTTATTCCTTGTTTGGTAACTACTAATTCTCTGTGGACTCATAAGTTGCCTGGAGAATCGTTTTACAGCGTCCTTGTTTCATTTTCCTGACCTAGTAAACTAAATTTAGTTTATGGAGAGTTTATCAAGTTGATAATTTGAGCTCAACAAACAAGCCATGTCAAGCTAGAGACAGAAATCTAGAACCTGGATCCTATCATCCATTGAGTAAAATGCTTGCAGCCCACACGGACCTGGCCTCTCTCTGAAACAGGGGCAAGTGTTATTGTGGAATGTTCTGTTTAAACGATCTCAAGGCCCTGTACTCAGCTGGAGGGCCCAGGCTCCAGGGTTAGTTAGGGCTTGTTCTACAATGGGTTTGATGGAGAGAGGGGTGGATATTGATGAATGGGATAACAGTGGGTAGAGTTTCGACCCTGGCTGCTGTTCACTCACCTAAACCTTATTGAGCACTAATGAGTTCTGATGAGACGCAGACCCTACTGTACTACAGAGAAAGCCTCCTCAATACTCCTCTTCTGAAAGTTGCCAGGCTGCTTTCAGGCATATTGTAAACATGATATATGAGACAGAGGGCAACTGAAGCACATAGTATGGATTCCTGAGTGTTCCTGAGATTATTTGAACATGTTATGGACCCATAAAAAGTGACTGACTTGAACTGTTCAAGTTTATTAATTCAGTACCATCTGAAGTAAATAAATGGTATTTTCCTCTCCGCTTATAAACCTATTGCTTAAAATAAACAAAATATATACAGTTATCAATATGAAAGCAGTAAATGTGCAATCAATGAGCTTCAAACATAAATGGCTGGGTGTTTTTCAGTGAGGATGAGAGGATATTTTCAAATGTGGTCAAAGCCAACATTGCCATCTGCTGGTGAAATTAACAGTGTGCACAATTGAAACTTTCACAAATCATTGATTGTGGGAGACTACATCCTTAGATCTGCCCCTATAATACAAGCATTCTAGGATAATATTTAGCTTTAGGATGAGCACACTAGAGCAGACCTGTACTGGCTCTGACATTTCATTTTCACAATCTTTTCAAACACGGTTCCAGCAATTATGGATGTTACTAGAACAGTGCAACTTGACTCAGTAAAAGGTACAATTATTACACTGTGTCCATGCAGTACATTTGAAAGGACTGGATGGGTGTCACAGGAAAATTATCTTTATTATCTGACATCGGGATAATTGACCAAACAGACATTTAAACCACTTCAAGTTACAGTTGAGTAGGAGAATTTTAGCTTATCTATTGTGATTGCACATCATCTTACGCTAAGTAAACAGTATATTCACATGCCAACTACAAAAGGTGATCTAAGCATGGTAGCAAAGTAAAAGTCTAAATATGATAACATAGTAATAATTTCAACTCCTTTTCCAAGTTCAGGCCATCATACTATTCAGACAGGACAATGATTGTGTTTTGTGACCTGGTGTCTCTTAAAAAGGTTCCCAATTGGGAAATGTTGATCCCATAGTCAAAGCAGTGGTATGGCTTCTCACAAGTTTAGATTTTACAGGTTTACAAAACTCTTTTCATATCCAGTACAGTCATAAACAGATTCTCCAGTGTGGGTTTGCTGATGTGCTCTAAGGCCAGAAATCTGCCCGAAACACTTCCCACAGTCAGAGCAGCGATGGGGTTTATCTCCAGTAGAACGCATGTGAGGAGGCCTATGCGTAACCTGGTGTGTTTTTAGATAATCTACCCGGGTGAAACATTTCTCACAGTCAAGACATTGATACGGTTTTTCTCCAGTATGTTCACGCTGATGTATCTTTAAGTGTTTTCCGTGGCTAAACTGTTTCCCACACTCAGGGCAGACATAAGGCTTCTCCCCAGTATGCATTCGCTGGTGGTCTATAAGGTTGCCTAGTTTACCAAAGCTCTTTCCACAGTCAGAGCAAAGGTATGGTTTTTCTTGTCTATGTATTATTCTCTGATGATTTTTCAATTGGGTGGAATTATTGTAGCTTTTCTCACATTCAGGACATTGGTATGGTTTCTCTCCATTATGCAACATAATATGAACTTTCAACCGATCTGATCTTGTGAACTTCTCATCACAATACGTACAATGAAAAGGCTTCTCTCCAGTATGTAACCGCTTGTGTTTTTTCAAATTACCTTCTGAAGATAATCCTTTCCCGCACTCAGAACAGTGGTGAGGCTTCTCTCCAGTGTGTATCCTTTCGTGTGCTTTTAGGTCTTCTTCTATAAGGAAGTTAAGACCACAGTTAGAGCACAGGTGAGGCTTCTCTCCAGTGTGTTGTTGTTTATGTCTCTTAAAAGGTCTCCAAGATGTAAAACTTTCGTTACAGTCTGGACAGTGGTGACGGGGCTTCTCTCCAGTGTGTGTGTACAGGTGATGGTTAAGACCTGTTTGTGTTGTGAAAGTCTTTTCACACTGAGAGCACTGGTAAGGTCTCTCACCAGTGTGTATACGCACATGTTCTTTAAGATGTGATCGTTTTGAGTATCTCTTTTCACAGATGGGGCACTGGTGAGGCTTTACCCCAGTGTGAGTTCGCTGGTGGGCATTAAGGTTGCCCAGTAGAGCAAAGCTCTTTCCACAGTCAGAGCAAATGTAAGAAGATGCTGTATGCACTGCTCTCTGGTGAACTTTTAATTTGCTAGAATCATGGAATTTCTTCTCACAAACAGGGCATTGGTAAGGCTTCTCTTCAGAATGTATTTTCATATGATCTTTTAACTGGTCAGCTCTGGTGTACCGCTTATCACACTGTGTGCAGTGGAAAGGTTTCTCTCCTGAATGTAACAGCTTGTGTTTCTTTAAACAACCTGCAGTAGAGAAATTTCGCCTGCAGTCAGAGCAGTGGTGAGGATTCTCTGTGTGAATCCTTTCATGTGCTTTTAGATCTTCTAATAAAGGGAAACTAACACTACAGACAGAGCATTGGTGAGGCTTCTTTCCAGTGTGCTTGTGTCTTTTCAATTCCAATGCATTTGGGAAATATAAATTGCAATTCTCACAATGGTAAAGTTTCTCTCCGGAGTGTGAGGACAGATGCCGCTTAAGATGTATTTGTTTTGTGAAAGTCTTCGCACACTGAGAACACTGGTAAGGTCTCTCACCAGTGTGTGAACGCAGGTGTTCTTTGAAATGTGAAGCGCTATGGTATTTTTTCCCACATTCAGGGCAGTGGTGAGACTTTTTCCCAGTGTGTGTTTGCTGGTGTTCTGTCAGGTTGTCTTGTTGAGCGAAATCTGTTCCATAGTCAGGGCTACGGTCAGGTTTTTTGACAGTATGGGCCATCTCTTGACATTGGTTTTCTACACTTCTGGTAATTGATCTATTCTCAGAACCAGGCTGAGAATCAGGCAGCTCCTCAGCATGAGTCTTCATATGTTCTTTCAACTCCTCTGAAGTACTGTACCTATTCTCGCAGTACAAACAGTGGAATGGCTTTTCTCCAGAACTGACTTGCAGGTGTTGAATAAGATCGGAGCTTTTTTTGACAGCAAGTGACATTTCCTGACATTCTTGTTCTTCATGTCTGGAACTTGGTGACCTATTAGCAGAACTAGGCTGAGAATCAGACTGCTCCTCATGAGTCATCATATGATCTTTTAACTCATTTGACCTCTTGTCGAATTGCAGACAGTGGAAAGGTTTCTCTCCCGTGTGTAACAGCATGTGTCCCTTTAAAGTTTCCTCAGTGGAGAAACTTTGATCACAGTCAGGGCTGTGGTGAGACATCTCCACCTTGTGTAATAACAGGTGGTCTTTAAGATTTGACTTCATTTTAAAACTCTTCTCACACTGACCACATTGGTAAGGCCGCTCCCCAGTATGTGCCATCATATGGAGTTTTAACTGGTCTGATCTGATGAACCTCTTGTCACACTCATGGCAACAGAAAGGCTTAATCCCTGAATGTAGCCGCTTGTGTTTCGTTAAATACCGCACTGTAGAGAAAGTTCGCCCACAGTCAGAGCAGTGGTGAGGCTTCTCTCCAGAGTGCACTGGCAGGTGTTGATAAAGATTTGAACTATTAATGAAACTCTTGTCACACTGTGAGCACTGGAAAGGCCTCTCACCACTATGTATTCGCATGTGTTTTTGAAGACCTGCATTGCTAGAGAATCTCTTCTTACATTCAGGGCATTGGTAAGAACTCACAGAAGAGAAACATTCATCGCTATCTGAACAGTGGGAAGACGTCTTTCTAGAATGTGCCTGCAGGTGTCGTTGAGGGTGTGATAGCTTTGTGGAGCTCTTCTTACGTTGAAGGCTCTTTCCTTTGTCAACTTCCTGGTGTTGCATGCCTGATGTAGACAATGCCTCCACTGATGAGTCTGAGGACTCAGGAGGACATACTCCTGTACGAATGACAACAGAAAAACATGTCAGTAGCTGCAACAAGTTACACTATATCAACTTCGGAAAGGAAGAGGTGCAAAGCTCGCTCACCATTCATTTTTCATTTAATTAAACAACTATTAGAAGATTGATGTTTCAGCCTTATTCAATGAACTTCATCTGAACATCAAGCTTTAACTGTTAAATAAAATATGTTAATGATGAGCGAGAGTGTGCACTTTTTCCCATTTCAATGCACATTTTTTTTTGGGGGGGGGGGGGGGGGTCACATCTCAACTTACATTGGTTATGTGCCCTCCACTTCTTTCCACAATATCAACTTTGCATGATAATATCAATTGTGCTCGCAAGTCCAATGTGACGTCATTACCACTTTTAGTGGATCTTTAATACAATCTGTCTGTTCATACCTGTATTAGCAAAGATTGATATCATATCCTCCTCCTTTTCCACTTTGATGTTGAATCTCTGCCCCAGCATAAACCTGCAGTCCTCCAGCAGCACTGTTGCATCCTGCTGTAACGACTGGGCTCCACTGTCACAACCAGGAACCAGTGACTCCCTCTGCTGGGGTATAATGAGCCACTCTGGAGCTGGAGCCGCCAACTGCCTGTTGTTGGGTAGCCAAACCCCTCCCTCATTTGGTTCACCATCGCAGCTTGCTTGTGAGCTGTCCACCTCTACAGTCGCTGACTGGCTGGGACTTGTTGGCACATTGCTAGCATCTTTCTGTATTCCTTTGATGTCTTCTTTAAGTTGGAGTAACTGAGAGATTCCCTGGTCCTCTGAATCCATTATGATTGCATTTTCACAATACTCCCCTACTATACGACGCAATGAGCGTTGACTCTTTCCTTTGACTTCTGATCCATCCTTGCCCCCTATTCCACAACGGTCGCACAAGTAATGTAAATTGTCCTCAGATAAAGTATATAAACTCAGTTCAATTTCGTCCAACAACGTTTCCCTCTCCCGACTCATATTGCCCTACTCTCACGTCACAACCACGACCGGTTAGACAGCAAGCTTTTGCAATGTCTCGTACACTTTGCCCACTTCACGTGTGATATGTGCTGATGCTAACATGAAAATAAAGCTGAGTGTTGCCTCCAGGGTGCCCAGAACTTATCTAGGACATGTCCTCGCTCTCCTGAAATAAAAAAAACACACACAGAAGGGGAATGAAAATCAGCCTGCCTCCACTTGTTCCCCACTGACACTGTATGAGCTTAAGGTAAACAAATACTAAATGTTTACTGAATGGCACCACAAGCGTTTCCACCGAAACAGTAACATTGTTTAAAACAATATTTATTGGACTTGTTCCTGGAGTGCCACAGGTAGGCAACTGTAGGGTTGTGTCAACCATCACATCTGATTTAATCACATCATCAAACAGTGGACTAATTGGCGAAATTCAAAACACCAGTGCCCAGTTTCCCGAAAAAGATGGAACATATCAGTACTTTCTGATTTGGTATACCCCAAAAGAATGCTGTTGGTCATTAAAATTATTAATGTCAGTAGACCTCTGATTGGCCTGCTCATCCAGTGAGCCAACATTACATAGTGTTCTATAAGGAAATGGCAAGCATTTTTGAAACTATGATACAAGTTTGAGGTGGGGTTTTTTGTTTCTCCAATTTAAGCTTTGGCTACAAAGAGTATACTGTAGGATGAGTCAAAAACCTTATTTGGGTAAGAGTGAAAATAAAATTAACTTTTAAAAGTGAGACTTTCACTGGACAGTTACTTTAAGCTTATGAATGCTTTAAAATTATGTATCGTTCCTATAAAAACAGCCAAAGATGTCACATGCATTTCCCAATACTTTCTTTATATTTTACCTCTATTTAACCAGTTGAGAACAAGTTCTCATTTACAACCTGGCCAAGATAAAGCAAGGCAGTGTGACAAACAACAGTTAAACAAATGTAGACAATAACACAATAGAAAAATCTATGTACAGTTTGTGCAAATGTAGAAGAGTAGGGAAGTAGGCCTGCTGTGAAATAATTACAATTTAGCACTAACACTGGAGTGATAGATGTGCAGATGATGATGTGCAAGTAGAGATACTGGGGTGCAAAAGAGCAAGAGAGTAAGTAATAATATGGGGATGAGGTAGTTGGGTGTGCTATTTACAGATTGGCCATGTACAGGTAGAGTGATTGGTAAGCTGCTCTGACAGCTGATGCTTAAAGTTAGAGGGGGAAATGTAAGTCTCTAGCTTCAGCGATTTTTGCAATTCGTTCCAGTGGCAGCAGAGAACTGGAAGGAAAGGCAGCCAAAGAAAGTGTTGGCTTTGGGGATGACCACTGAAATATACCTGCTGGAGCGTGTGCGTGTTGCTATGGTGACCAGTGAGCTGAGATAAGGCGGGGCTTTAACTAGCAAAGACTTATAGATGACCTGGAGCCAGTGGGTTTGGCAACGAATATGTAGCGAGGGCCAGCCAACAATAGCTTACAGGTCACAGTGGTGGGTAGTAAATGGGGCTTTGGTGACAAAACGGATGGCAATGTGATAGACTACATCCAATTTACTGAGTAGAGTGTTGGGGGCTATTTTGTACATGACATCGCCGAAGTCAAGGATCGGTAGGATAGTCAGTTTTACGAGGGTATGTTAGGCAGCATGAG